>NC_041387.1:674522603-674549259 GCF_002162155.2 Triticum dicoccoides
ATCAACACTCACAGTTTTGACCGATTCTGGTCCGTTTCGAGCACTATAACTCATTGTTTTAGGGTGCTAGAGCGATGTCCATGATTGACGATCCCCCTGGTGTGTTTACGTGTCCGTCGTTAACACTCATAGTTTTGGCCAATTGTGACCCGTTTCGTGGACTATTACATACCGTTTTGGGGTCCCGAAGCGATTTCCATAGTTGTGGAACCCCAAGTTGCGCTTACGTGTCAGTCATCAACAAGCACAGTTTTTGCTGATTCTATCCCGTTTCGTGGACTATTACTCTTTGTTTTGGGGTCTCGGAGTGATATCCACGATTAACGAACCCCGGGGTGCGTTTACCTGTCGGTCAACAACACTCACAGTTTTGGCCGATTCTCGTCGTTTATTGGACTATTACTCACAGTTTTGGGGTCCCAAACTGATTTCCACCATTAACGAACGCCGGGGTGCGTTTACGTGTCGGTCATCAACACTTAAAATTTTGGCCGATTCTGGTCTGTTTCGAGCACTATTATTCATCGTTTTAGGGTGCCAGAGCGATTTCCATGATTGACGATCCCCCGGGTGCATTTACGTGTTTGTCATTAACACTCATAGTTTGGGCCAATTCTGACCCGTTTTGTGGACAATTACTTACCGTTTTGGGGCCCCAAAGTGATTTCCATATTTGTTGAACCCCAAGTTGCGCTTATGTGTCGGTCATTAACATGCACAGTTTTGGCCGATTCTGGCCCGTTTCATGGACTATTACTCTTTGTTTTGGGTTCCCAGAGTGATATCCACTATTAAAGAACCCCGGGATGCGTTTACGTGTCGCTCATCAATACTCCCAGTTTTGGCCGATTCTGGACGTTTCATGAACTATTAGACGCTATTTTGGGGTCCCGGAGTGATTTCCACGATTAACGAACCCCGGAGTGCCTTTACGTGTCGGTCATCAACACTCGCGAGTTTTGTCGATTCTGATCCGTTTTCTTGACTATTACTCACTGTTTTAGGGTCCCAAAGCGATTTCCATGGTTTTTGAACCCCATGGTGCGCTTACGTGTCGGTCATCAACAATCGCAGATCTTGCAGATTTTGGCCCGTTTCACCTGCTAATTTGGGGTCCCTTGGCGATTTCC
Organism: Triticum dicoccoides; assembly: GCF_002162155.2. NCBI lineage: Eukaryota > Viridiplantae > Streptophyta > Magnoliopsida > Poales > Poaceae > Triticum > Triticum dicoccoides. Next base: position 674,523,734 of record NC_041387.1, read on the forward strand.
CTGATTGATGAACCCCGGGGTGCATTTATGTATCGTCCATCAATAATCCTAGGTTTGTCCAATTCTAAGCTCTTTCATGGACTATTACTCACCGTTTTGGGGTCCCTAAGTGATTTCCATGGTTGTCGATCCCCAAGGTGTGCTCACGTGTTCATCATCAAGACTCGCAGTTTGGGCTGATTTTGGCCCATTTCTTGGACTATTACTTAGTTTTGGGGTCCCAAAGTGATTTCCATGATTGACGAACCCTAGGGTGCGTCTATGTCTCGGTCATCAATACTCACAATTTTGGCCGATTTTGGTCCGTTTCAAGCACTATTACTCATCGTTTTAGGGTGCCAGAGCGATTTCCATAATTGACGATCCCCCAGGTGCGTTTACGTGTCCGTCGTTAACACTCATAGTTTTGGCCAATTCTGACCCGTTTCGTGGACTATTACTTACAGTTTTGTGGTCCCGAAGCGATTTCCATAGTTGTTGAACCCCGAGTTGCGCTTACGTGTCGGTCATCAACAAGCACAGTTTTTGCTGATTCTAGCCCGTTTCGTGGACTAATACTCTTTGTTTTGGGGCCCCGGAGTGATATCCACGATTAACGAACCCCGTGGTGCGTTTACTTGTCGGCCATCAATACTTCCAGTTTGGCCGATTCTGGACGTTTCGTGGACTATTAGTCACTGTTTTGGGGTCCCAGAGTGATTTCCACGATTTATGAACAACAAAGTGCGTTTACGTGTCGGTCATCAACACTCGCGGGTTTTGTCAATTCTAATCCGTATCATGGACTATTACTCTCGCCGTTTTAGGGTCCTAAAGGGATTTCCATGGTTGTTGAACCCCAAGGTGCGCTTACGTGTCGGTCATGAACAATCGCAGTTCTTGCCAATTCTGGCCCGTTTCATGGACTATTACTCACTAATTTGGGGTCCCTTGGCGATTTCCCTGATTGATGAACCCCGGGGTGCATCAATAATCCTAGGTTTGTCCGATTCTAAGCTCTTTGATGGACTATTACTCACCGTTTTTTGGTCCCAAAATGATTTCCACGATTAACGAACCCCGGGGTGCGTCTATGTGTCGGTCATCAACACTTACAATTTTGGCCGATTCTGGTCCGTTTCGTGCACTATTACTCACCGTTTTGGGGTCCTAGAGCGATTTCCATGATTGACGATCCCCTGGGTGCGTTTACGTGCCCGTCGTCAACACTCACAGTTTTGGCCAATTCTGACCCATTTCGTGGACTATTACTCACCATTTTGGGGTCTCGAAGTGATTTGCATAGTTGTTGAACCCCAATGTGTGCTTACATGTCGGTCATCAACACTCATAGTTTTGGCCGATTCTGGTCCGTTACATGGACTATTACTCACTGTTTTGGGGCCCAGAAGTGATTTCCACGATTAACGAACCCCGGGGTGCGTTTACGTGTCGGTCATCAACACTCAAAATTTTGGCCGATTTTGGTCCGTTTCGAGCACTATTACTCATTGTTTTAGGGTGCCAGAGCGATTTCCCTGATTGACGATCCCCCGGGTGCATTTACGTGCCCGTCGTTAACAATCATTGTTTTGGCCAATTCTGACCCATTTCGTGGACTATTACTTACCGTTTTGGGGTCCCGAAGCGATTTCCATAGTTGTTGAACCCCAAGTTGCGCTTACGTGTCGGTCATTAACATACACAGTTTTGGCCGATTCTGGCCCGTTTCGTGGACTATTACTCTTTGTTTTGGGGTCCCGGAGTGATATCCACGATTAACGTACCCCGGGCTGCGCTTATGCACTACAACAAAAACTGCATGTAGAGACGTCATATTCTAAAGCTAGAGACATGTTATTTCATCTCTAGGCAACCATAGAGTCGACTTAGTAAAGCGTCTTTGGAGCGCCTCCCCATGAACCGTCTCAAAACACATAGACACGCTGTCTAAAGCATCTGTACATGGCATGAGACGCCATATTGGGACGTCCAAAGGTGTCTCTAGATATGACACGCTATATTTGGACGTTCAAGAGCGTCTCTGATATGTAGAGTCGTTCTGTTAGACGCGCTCATACATCTCTACTAATAGGGATACACGCTATGTACAAACATTATATTCGTCTCTAAATATACAAAAGCTTTAACCATGTAATATTTTACTTTAAATAATATTTGATTTATTTCAAATGTGTACTTCGCCATTTCAAATCCAGTAACTTTATCATGCCATATGCTTGTGCAGAATGATCAAGAAATATTGTATATATCAACATCCACCCATATCACCAATCACATTCATAAGCAACAAATATCATGAACAATATGAAGGGACCCACCCATATCACTGATTGTATCCACAACCATCCCATTCACACAATTTCATTTAGTAGGAACAAACACCTTAGGTTCACAACTGAATCAAATAAGATCTTCATATAAAATATTCAAATAATTAAGAGATCATACAAACTTGGACAAAGTTTTCCTATAAAGCTAAAATCTGTATATAAAACATAATATTTGTCCATCTAAAGAATAATTCTTCTATAGTTCTCCCGGCTCCTGCAATGCACTTCTTTTCTAAATCTTGAGCTGCCCTGAAAAAGAAAGATAACAGAGAAATTTTTAGAATATATCTTTAAGACTATTATGAGAAGAAATGTACTTTGATGATGTACCATACCAGTGTTTGGCATCCCTCTTTGGTTCTTGCGCAATTGCTAGGATACAATTCCTAGTTAGTCTTTTCCGGTCAAGTTGATTCTATACAGCCTTGATTGAACTTATCAATTTTTTCAATGTGCCCGATACGGAAAACATAGACATTGTTTGACAATGAATCACAAGTTTATGCACACACACACCTTAGCAACCATGCGTGGTAAAGATGAACCAGTGTAATCCTTCTTGGTCCTCGAAGAAAAGCTAGGATGCAATTCCTGGGCAGTGGTCTGCTATATCCGGCAAAGTTGATTCTGCACTTTCATTTCTCATATCCTCAGTGGGGAATTTTCGCTTCAGGAACGAACGGATCATAGCCAACTCATTTGTCATGTTTTCTATATTATCTCCTAGTGCTCGCAGTGCAAATTGAACATTTCCTTTTTTTCTGAGGATGTTGAACAAGAGTTAGTCCCTGAGAAACTTTTATTTTTCACCAATGCTTATCACCATAATGGTACATGTTGGACTCAAGTGATACATGTTGGACTCAAGTGGAATAAGGTGATCTTGCCGTAGATATGACTCATACATGCATTTCACTGAAAAGGCACCCAAAAAGCACTTCAGAAGTTACTGTAACGCACACAACAACATACAAACCTGTAAACAAAAATCTTGTAGTGCACAATCTAAGAGCTGCTGATTGAACCTCCCTTCATCTAAGATGCAAAAATCATAACTAACGAGATAGTGGGACTGCACTAAGATGAGGTAGGAAATAGGATAGACTAAAATTACTACAGAATAGCAAAGTACATTGCAGCCTGTACAACCAAACGCTACCATGTTTTATGCTCCAGCATAAATGGAATTTGAGGTTATTTGGTCAATCTATATAACACCGCTTGTACTACTTTTGAGTTTTACCATATAAAGTTTGATTGGACCAAATAGTTGCTCACATATTTTCAAGAATATCTGTCATAATTGATTTCTAGGCAAGCAGGCAATTCAACAAACACTAAGGAAGAAAGGAGACGAAGGAGAAGAGGATCGGGACTTGAGATGCATAAATGAAGGAGCCCACTTCGGTTGATTTAATGGTAAAACAGTAGGGGCTATGGGATTTAAGAAATTACCTGCTTGACGTGGTGGAGGCTGAAGATACGGATGTAGGCGAGAGCTGCTTGCGGGCTATGTACCGACGGAACACGCACGCAGCTTCGAGTGAAGGATGAGACCTGCGTGGATCCGACTTTGTGACGGTGAGGATGGCGCTTCGTGACGCGGGGACGACGGACACCGACGGGGCTCCGATTAGCGAGCTTGTCGATGGAGGAAAACGACAATTTGCGGCAGGCCGCGATAGCAGCAGAGAGCAGCGTTTGAGGTTGAGGTTGCCACCGCGTCGGGTACACGAACGGGCGGTGCGCGGGGTGGTGGTCACGGCGCAGATTGGAATTGGTGGTTGGATAAATGGGGAGGTGGTGGGCCAAGATGGCGGCAAGGGAAAATATCCGATGATATATGGAGAACGAAAAATGGAGAGACGCGGGAAGTATGCGCCGTAAAGAAAATAATCTCTAGCGCCAAAACTTTTATAAGATAAAATAGTCCGGCAAAAATTTGATTTAGTGGGAATAGTTTGGGAGCTCTAATTAATCACATGTATGGATGTGTTAAAAACGCATATATGGATAAAAGAATTGTTAGGTGTATCTTTTATTGGACCAATTCATATGCTTTGTTTTTTTCCAAAAAACAACAAACTTTATTGGGTAATATTCATATCCAAGTAATATCAATACAGTTTGATAAAAATAATAAAGGTAGTGGTAGATCCAAGTTGGGTTTCCCCCTCCGTCGCGTGCTGCCCGTGTCCACGGTGGACGCCGCCCCGACATGACATCCCTTCACCTATCCTTGTCAGCGATGGGGTGGTAGCGCGCCGCAACTCCTTCAAGCCGATTTTGACCAGCTGGTCACTGATGCGGTGTCAGCGTCCGATGTGGTGAACGTGGCCCAACATTGTGTCGCTCCTACCACTCCTCTCACGCCGCCTCTTGACTATCATCAAGGTGTTGCGTGATAATGTGTCGTCTCAACGACAAGGTAATGGAGTAGGCCCCCGGAGGGCTCCTTTTCCTTCACGGCCTTCGAAGTAAACCTACCGCACCGGTTCCAGCAAATCGTCTAATTTCAACAATACAGTGCATCATTGCAAAGACAGAAAGGGAAAACAGAGGTGACATATCGCAATTTGAGCTATATTTCACATGATATGGAGATAAAAAAATGAGAAGAACAACCTGCAGACAAGCTCCTAGCAGCAGAGGTGTGTCGGCGAGGTCGTTGCCATGGTTGGTAGCAAAGCGAGAGAGGAGTCATCCGGGTAGAGTATTCTGCGGGTGGTGGAGCCTGGCGTTGGGCGAGCGGTGTCAGGCTGCAACCAGCGTCAGGGGACCGGGGAGCTTGGCCCGGGGCAGACCGGCGTCAGGTGGAGGAGGAGCTTGTGCTATAGGGAGGAGAGTGGCGTCGTGCGACGGTGGAGCTATGACCGGAGGGCCCGCGGGGGATCGGAGTCGGGCGACGCCGGAGTTCGGGCTGTGGGCGAGTTGCGGCGGCGTCAGATCGGGCTGGGGGAGCGCGACGGCGTGTGATCTATGGGAGAGGGGGCGAGCGACGACAGAGGCTATGTCTGGGCCAAACAGCGGCGGGAGATTGACTGCTGGTGCCGAGGCGGCGAGCAGCGGCGGCGCTAGCTGGTGGTTTCTTTTATCATTTTACGGAGTTGCGTATCACAGAGGTATTTTAGGGAGTTGCGTATCAAAGGGTAGTATAATAATATTCCTACTAAAAAATAGTATAATATACATCAGCCCTGCTATATCTATGACCGTTCTTTTACGAATTGTGTACGACCTGGCATAACAGTCGTCCATTGCATTCGCTGGATGATTGGGATGGCTTCGTATGAAAATCGAATGTGCTTTTATCGTACGTACAATAATTCACAATATATATAGACGAACAACTTTCTTTTTGAGGGACATAGAAGTACATTACAGAGGGGATGTTTAAAGTCACAATAAAATAACAAAGTTGTATTATCAAAAGTTTAGTACAACTAATTTTCATAGATATCCGGGTTGAAAAAATGATTATTCAATTTTTTTAAATCTATGATAAGAACAGAGTCGCACATTAATACGTTTCACAAATCATCTCGAAGAGCAGAGACGCACATAAAGCGTCTCACAAATCGCCTCTTAAGTTAATTAAAACTAAATACTTAATTTTTTAGCCTAATTACAATCAACAGTTTGTGGTGCTTTGTAAACGTCTTAAGAAGCATCTTTAGCTCGCCAGTGTCCATCAGCATACAGACGAATAGAAAAGCGACCCAGAAAAAGCGACCATACATGGTGTTTTTGTTGTAGTGACGTGTCGCTCATCAATACTCACAGTTTTGACCGATTCTGGACGTTTCATGGACCATTAGTCGCTGTTTTGGGGTCCCGGAATGATTTCCACGATTAATGAAATCCGGAGGTTGTTTACGTGTCGGTCATCAACACTCATAGTTTTGGCCGATTCTGGACGTTTCGTGGACTATCACTCGCTGTTTTCGGGTCCCGAAGTGATTTCCACGATTAACGAACCCCGGAGTGCATTTACATGTCGGTCATTAACACTCGCAGTTTTTGTCGATTCTGACCCATTTCGTGGACTATTACTATCCATTTTGGAATCCCAAAGCAAGTTTCATGGTTGTTGAATCTCATGGTGCGCTTACGTATCGGTCATCAACAGTCGCAGTTCTGGCCGATTCTGACCTGTTTCATGGACTATTACTCACTGATTTGGGGTCCCTTAGCGATTTACCTGATTGATGAACCCCGGGGTGCATTTATGTATCATTCATCAATAATCCTAGGTTTGTCCGATTCTGAGCTCTTTCATGGTCTATTACTCACCGTTTTGGGGTCCCAAAGTGATTTCAATGGTTGTCGAACCCCAAGGTGTGCTCACGTGTTGATCGTCAAGACTCGCAGTTTGGGCTGATTCTGGCCCATTTCTTGGACTATTAATCAGTTTTGGGGTCCCGAAGTGATTTCCGTGATTGATGAACCCAGGGGTGCGTCTATGTGTCGGTCATCAATAGTCATAATTTTGGCCGATTCTGGTCCATTTCGTGCACTCTTACTCACCGTTTTGGGGTCCCAGAGCGATTTCCACGATTGACGATGCTCTGCGTGCGTTTACATGCCCGTCGTCAACACTCACAGTTTTGGATAATTCTGACCCGTTTCGTGGACTATTACTCATCGTTTTGGGGTCCCGAAGCGATTTCCATAGTTGTTGAACCCCAAGGTGTGCTTATGTGTCGATCATCAACACTCACAGTTTCGGCCGATTCTGGCCCATTTCGTGGACTATTACTCACTGTTTTGGGGTCCCGAAGTGATTTCCACGATCAATGAACCCCGGGTGCATTTACGTGTCGGCCATCAACACTCAAAATTTTGGCCAATTCTGGTCCGTTTCGAGCACTATTTCTCATTGTCTTAGGGTGCCAGAGCTATTTCCATGATGGACGATCCCTTGGGTGCGTTTACGTTTCCGATGTTAACACTAATAGTTTTGGCCAATTCTGACCCGTTTCGTGGACTATTACTTAGAATTTTGGGGTTCCGAGCGATTTCCTTAGTTGTTGAACCCCAAGTTGCACTTACGTGTCGGTCATCAACACTCACAGTTTTGGCCGATTCTGGCCTGTTTCGTGGACTATTACTCTTTGTTTTGGGTTCCCGGAGTGATATCCATGATTAGCGAACCCCTGGGTGCGTTTACGTGTCGGTTATCAATACTCCCAGTTTTTCCGATTCTGGACGTTTCGTGGACTATTAGTCGTTGTTTTAGGGTCCCGGAGTATTTTCCATGATTAACAAACCCTAGAGTACGTTTACGTTTCGGTCATCAACACTCGCGGGTTTTGTCGATTCTGACCCGTTTCATGGACTATTACTCACCGTTTTAGGGTCCCAAAGCAATTTCCATGTTTGTTGAACCCTAAGGTGCGCTTACGTGTCGGTCATCAACAATCATAGTTCTTGCCGATTCTGGCCCGTTCCATGTACTATTACTCACTAATTTGGGGTTCCTTGGTGATTTCCCTGATTGATGAACCCTGGGGTGCATTTATGTATCGTTCATCAATAATCCTAGGTTTGTCCGATTCTGAGCTCTTTCATGGACTATTACTCACCGTTTTGCGGTCCCAAAGTGATTTCCATGGTTGTCGAACCCCAAGGTGTGTTCACGTGTTGATCGTCAAGACTCACAGTTTGGGCTGATTCTGGCCCGTTTCTTGGACTATTACTCAGTTTTGGGGCCCCGAAGTGATTTCCACGATTGACGAACCCCGGGGTGCGTCTATGTGTCGGTCATCAATACTCACAATTTTGGCCGGTTCTTGTCCGTTTCGTGCACTATTACTCACCGTTTTGGGTCCCAGAGCGATTTCCACGATTGACGATCCCCTGGGTGCGTTTACGTGTCCGTCGTCAAGACTCACAGTTTTGGCCAATTCTGATCCGTTTCGTGGACTATTACTCACCGTTTTGGGGTCCCAAAGCGATTTCCATAGTTGTTGAACCCCAAGGTGTGCTTACGTGTCGGTCATCAACACTCACTATTTTGGGGTCCCGAAGTGATTTCCACGATTAACGAACCCCGGGGTGCGTTTACACGTCGATCATCAACACTCAAAATTTTGGCCGATTATCGTCTGTTTCAAGCACTATTACTCATCGTTTTAGGGTGCCAGAGCGATTTCTATGGTTCACGATCCCCCGGGTGCATTTACGTGTCCGTCGTTAACACTCATAGTTTTGGCCAATTCTGACCCATTTCATGGACTATTACTTACCGTTTTGGGGTCCCGAAGCGATTTCCATAGTTGTTGAACCCCAAGTTGCGCTTACGTGTCAGTCATCAACAAGCACAATTTTTGCCGATTCTATCCCGTTTCATGGACTATTACGATTTGTTCTGGGGTCCCGGAGTGATATCCACGATTAACGAACCCCGGGGTGCGTTTACCAGTCGGTCATCAGCACTCACAGTTTTGACCGATTCTGGTCCGTTTCGAGCACTATTACTCATTGTTTTAGGGTGCTAGAGCGATGTCCATGATTGACGATCCCCCTGGTGTGTTTACGTGTCCGTCGTTAACACTCATAGTTTTGGCCAATTGTGACCCGTTTCGTGGACTATTACATACCGTTTTGGGGTCCCGAAGCGATTTCCATAGTTGTGGAACCCCAAGTTGCGCTTACGTGTCAGTCATCAACAAGCACAGTTTTTGCTGATTCTATCCCGTTTCGTGGACTATTACTCTTTGTTTTGGGGTCTCGGAGTGATATCCACGATTAACGAACCCCGGGGTGCGTTTACTTGTCGGTCAACAACACTCACAGTTTTGGCCGATTCTCGTCGTTTATTGGACTATTACTCACAGTTTTGGGGTCCCAAACTGATTTCCACCATTAACGAACGCCGGGGTGCGTTTACGTGTCGGTCATCAACACTTAAAATTTTGGCCGATTCTGGTCTGTTTCGAGCACTATTATTCATCGTTTTAGGGTGCCAGAGCGATTTCCATGATTGACGATCCCCCGGGTGCATTTACGTGTTTGTCATTAACACTCATAGTTTGGGCCAATTCTGACCCGTTTTGTGGACAATTACTTACCGTTTTGGGGCCCCAAAGTGATTTCCATATTTGTTGAACCCCAAGTTGCGCTTATGTGTCGGTCATTAACAAGCACAGTTTTGGCCGATTCTGGCCCGTTTCATGGACTATTACTCTTTGTTTTGGGTTCCCAGAGTGATATCCACTATTAACGAACCCCGGGATGCGTTTACGTGTCGCTCATCAATACTCCCAGTTTTGGCCGATTCTGGACGTTTCATGAACTATTAGACGCTATTTTGGGGTCCCGGAGTGATTTCCACGATTAACGAACCCCGGAGTGCGTTTACGTGTCGGTCATCAACACTCGCGAGTTTTGTCGATTCTGATCCGTTTGCTTGACTATTACTCACTGTTTTAGGGTCCCAAAGCGATTTCCATGGTTTTTGAACCCCATGGTGCGCTTACGTGTCGGTCATCAACAATCGCAGATCTTGCAGATTTTGGCCCGTTTCACCTGCTAATATGGGGTCCCTTGGAGATTTCCCTGATTGATGAACCCCGGGGTGCATTTATGTATCGTTCATCAATAATCCTAGGTTTGTCCAATTCTAAGCTCTTTCATGGACTATTACTCACCGTTTTGGGGTCCCTAAGTGATTTCCATGGTTGTCGATCCCCAAGGTGTGCTCACGTGTTCATCATCAAGACTCGCAGTTTGGGCTGATTTTGGCCCATTTCTTGGACTATTACTTAGTTTTGGGGTCCCAAAGTGATTTCCATGATTGACGAACCCTGGGGTGCGTCTATGTCTCGATCATCAATACTCACAATTTTGGCCGATTCTGGTCCATTTCAAGCACTATTACTCATCGTTTTAGGGTGCCAGAGCGATTTCCATAATTGACGATCCCCCAGGTGCGTTTACGTGTCCGTCGTTAACACTCATAGTTTTGGCCAATTCTGACCCGTTTCGTGGACTATTACTTACAGTTTTGTGGTCCCGAAGCGATTTCCATAGTTGTTGAACCCCGAGTTGCGCTTACGTGCCGGTCATCAACAAGCACAGTTTTTGCTGATTCTAGCCCGTTTCGTGGACTATTACTCTTTCTTTTGGGGCCCTGGAGTGATATCCACGATTAACGAACCCCGTGGTGCGTTTACTTGTCGGCCATCAATACTCCCAGTTTGGCCGATTCTGGACGTTTCGTGGACTATTAGTCACTGTTTTGGGGTCCCAGAGTGATTTCCACGATTTATGAACAAGAAAGTGCGTTTACGTGTCGGTCATCAACACTCGCGGGTTTTGTCAATTCTAATCCGTTTCATGGACTATTACTCTCGCCGTTTTAGGGTCCTAAAGGGATTTCCATGGTTGTTGAACCCCAAGGTGCGCTTACGTGTCGGTCATGAACAATCGCAGTTCTTGCCAATTCTGGCCCGTTTCATGGACTATTACTCACTAATTTGGGGTCCCTTGGCGATTTCCCTGATTGATGAACCCCGGGGTGCATCAATAATCCTAGGTTTGTCCGATTCTAAGCTCTTTGATGGACTATTACTCACCGTTTTTGGTCCCAAAATGATTTCCATGGTTGTCGACCCCCAAGGTGTGCTCACGTGTTGATCGTCAAGCCTCGCAGTTTGGGCTGATTCTGGCCCGTTTCTTGGACTATTACTCAGTTTTGGGGCCCCGAAGTGATTTCCACGATTGACGAACCCCAGGGTGCGTCTATGTGTCGGTCATCAACACTCAAAATTTTGGCCGATTTTGGTCTGTTTCAAGCACTATTACTCATCGTTTTAGGGTGCCAGAGCGATGTCCATGATTGACAATCCCCCGGGTGCGTTTACGTGTCCGTCGTTAACACTCATAGTTTTGGCCAATTCTGACCCGTTTCGTGGGCTATTACTTACCGTTTTGGGGTCCTAAAGCGATTTTCGTAGTTGTTGATCCCCAAGTTGCATTTACATGTCAGTCATGAACAAGCACTGTTTTGGCCGATTCTGCCCATTTCGAGGCTATTACTCTTTGATTTGGGGTCCCGGAGTGATATCCACGATTAACGAACCCTGGGGTGCGTTTACCTGTCGGTCACCAACACTCACAATTTTTGCCGATTCTGGACGTTTCGTGGACTATTACTCACTGTTTTGGGGTCCCGAAGTGATTTCCACGATTAACAAACCCTGAGGTGCGTTTACATGTCGGTCATCAAGACTCAAAATTTTGGCCGATTTTGGTCCGTTTCGAGCACTATTACTCATCGTTTTAGGGTGCTAGAGCGATTTCCATGATTGACGATCCCCCGGGTGCGTTTACGTGTCCGTCGTTAATACTCATTGTTTTGGCCAATTCTAACCCGTTTCGTGGACTATTACTTACCATTTTGGGGTCCCGAAGCGATTTCCATAGTTGTTGAACCCCAAGTTGCGCTTACGTGTCGGTCATCAACAAGCACAGTTTTGGCCGATTCTGGCCCGTTGCGTGGACTATTACTCTTTGTTTTGGGGTCCCGGAGTGATATCCACGATTAACGAACCCCGGGGTGCGTTTACGTGTCGGTCATTAACACTCACAGTTTTGCCCAATTCTGGACGTTTCGTGGACTATTAGTCGTTCTTTTGGGGTCCCGAAATGATTTCCACGATTAACGAACCCGGGAGTGTGTTTACGTGTCGGTCATCAACACTCACAGTTTTGGCCGATTCTGGATGTTTCGTTGACTATTACTCGCTGTCTTGGGGTCCTGAAGTGATTTCCACGATTAACGAACCCCGGAGTGCATTTAGATATTGGTCATCAACACTCGCGGTTTTTGTCAATTCTGACCCGTTTCGTGGACTATTATTCACCGTTTTGGGTTCCCAAAGTGAGTTCCATGGTTGTTGAACCCCATGGTGTGCTTATGTGTCGGTCATCAACAATCGCAGTTCTGGCCGATTCTGGCCTCTTTCATGGACTATTACTCACTGATTTGGGCTCCCTGAGCGATTTCCCTGATTGATGAACCCCGGGGTGCATTTATGTATCATTCATCAATAATCCTAGGTTTTTCCGATTCTGAGCTCTTTCATGGACTGGACTACTACCCACCGTTTTGGGGTCCCAAAGTGATTTCCATGGTTGTCGAACCCCAAGATGTGCTCACGTGTTGATCGTCAAGACTCGCAGTGTGGGCTGATTCTGGCCCGTTTCTTGGACTATTACTCAGTTTTGGGGTCCCAAAGTGATTTCCATGATTGACGAACCCCGGGGTGCGTCTATGTGTTGGTCATCAATACTCACAATTTTGGCCGATTCTGGTCTGTTTCATGCACTATTACTCACCGTTTTGGGGTCCTAGAGCGATTTCGACGATTGACGTTCCCCTGGGTGCGTTTACGTGTCCGTCGTCAACACTCACAGTTTTTGCCAATTCTGAAGTGTTTCGTGGATTATTACTCACTGTTTTGGGGTCCCAAAGCGATTTCCATAGTTGTTGAACCCCAAGGTGTGCTTATGTGTCGGTCGTCAACACTCACAATTTTGGCCGATTCTGGCCCGTTTCGTGGACTATTACTCACTGTTTTGGGGTCCCAAAGTGATTTCCATGATTAACGAACCCTGGGGTGCGTTTACGTGTCGGTCATCAGCACTCAAAATTTTGGCCGATTCTGGTCTGTTTCGAGAACTATTACTCATCGTTTTAGGGTGCCAGAGAGATGACCATGATTGACAATCCCCCGGGTGTGTTTACGTGTCCGTCGTTAACACTCATAGTTTTGGCCAATTCTGACCCGTTTTGTGGACTATTACTTACCGTTTTGGGGTCCCGAAGCGATTTCCATAGTCGTTGATCCCCAAGTTGTGCTTACGTCTCAGTTATCAAGAAGCACAGTTTTGGCCGATTCTGGCCCATTTCGAGGACTATTACTCTTTGTTTTGGGGTCCCGGAGTGATATCCACGATTAACGAACCCTGGGGTGCGTTTACCTGTCGGTCATCAATACTCACAGTTTTTGCCGATTCTGGACGTTTCGTGGACTATTACTCACTGTTTTGGGGTCCCGAAGTGATTTCCACGATTAACAAACCCCGGGGTGCGTTTACGTGTCGGTCATCAACACTCAAAATTTTGGCCGATTTTGGTCCGTTTCGAGCACTATTACTCATCGTTTTAGGGTGCCAAAGCGATTTCCATGATTGACGATCCCCCAGGTGCGTTTACGTGTCCGTTGTTAACACTCATTGTTTTGGCCATTTCTAACCCGTTTCGTGGACTATTACTTACCATTTCGGGGTCCCGAAGCGATTTCCATAGTTGTTGAACCCCAAGTTGCGCTTACGTGTCCGTCATCAACAAGCACAGTTTTGGCCGATTCTGGCCCGTTGCATGGACTATTACTCTTTGTTTTGGGGTACGGGAGTGATATCCACGATTAACGAACCCCGGGGTGCGTTTACGTGTCGGTCATTAACACTCACAGTTTTGCCCGATTCTGGATGTTTCATGGACTATGAGTCGTTGTTTTGGGGTCCCGAAATGATTTCCACGATTAATGAACCCCGGAGTGCGTTTACCTGTAGGTCATCAACACTCACAGTTTTGGCCGATTCTGGACGTTTCATTGACTATTTCTCGCTGTCTTGGGGTCCTAAAGTGATTTCCACGTTTAACGGACCCCGGAGTGCATTTACATGTCAGTCATCAACACTCGCAGTTTTTGTCGATTGTGACCCGTTTCGTGGACTATTATTCACCGTTTTGGGTTCCCAAAGTGAGTTCCATGGTTGTTGAACCCCATGGCGCGCTTATGTGTCGGTCATCAACAATCGCAGTTCTGGCCGATTCTGGCCCGTTTCATGGAATATTACTCACTGATTTGGGGTCCCTAAGCGATTTCCCTGATTGATGAACCACGGGGTGCATTTATGTATCATTCATCAATAATCCTAGGTTTGTCCGATTCTGAGCTCTTTCATGGACTGGACTATTACTCTCCGTTTTGGGGTCCCAAAGTGATTTCCATGGTTGTAAAAACTTGCAGTTTGGGATGATTCTCGCCCGTCTCTTGGACTATTACTCAGGCTTGGGGTCCCTAAGTGATTTCCACGATTGACAAACCCCGGGGTGCGTCTATGTGTCGGTCATCAACACTCACAATTTTGGCCGATTCTGGTCCGTTTCGTGCACTATTACTCACCGTTTCGGGGTCCCAGAGTGATTTCCATGATTGACGATCCCCTGGGTGCGTTTGCATTTCAGTCGTCAACACTCACAGTTTTGGCCAATGCTGACCCGTTTCATTGACTATATTACTCACCGTTTTGGGGTCTCGAAGCGATTCGCATAGTTGTTGAACCCTAAGGTGTGCTTACGTGTCGGTCATCAACACTCACAGTTTCGGCCGATTCTGGCCCGTTTCATGGACTATTACTCACTGTTTTGGGGTCCCGAAGTGATTTCCACGATTAACGAACCACGGGGTGCGTTTACGTGTCAGTCATCAACACTCAAAATTTTGGCAGATTCTGGTCCGTTTCGAGCACTATTACTCATCGTTTTAGGGTGCCAGGGCGATTTCCATGATTGACAATCCCCCGGGTGCGTTTACGTGTCCGTCGTTAACACTTATAGTTTTGGCGAATTCTGACCCGTTTCGTGGACTATTACTTACCGTCTTGGGGTCCCGAAGCGATTTCCATAGTTCTTGAACCCGAAGCTGTGCTTACGTGTCGGTCATCAACAAGCACAGTCATGGCCGATTCTGGCCTGTTTCGTGGACTATTACTCTTTGTTTTACGGTCCCGAAGTGATATCCACAATTAATGAACCCCGTGGTGCATTTACGTGTCGGTCATCAATACTCCCAGTGTTGGCCAATTCTGCACGTTTCATGGACTATTAGTCGCTGTTTTTGGGTCCCGGAGTGATTTCCACGATTAACGAACCCCAAAGTGTGTTTACATGTCGGTCATCAACACTCACGGGTTTTGTCGATTCTGACCCGTTTCATGGACTATTACTCACCGTTTTAGGGCCCCAAAGCGTTTTCCATGGTTGTTGAACCCCAAGGTGCGCTTACATGTCGGTCATCAACAATCGCAGTTCTTGCCGATTCTGGCCCGTTTCATGGACTATTATTCACCGTTTTGGGTTCCCAAAGTGAGTTCCATGGTTGTTGAACCCCATGGTGCGCTTACGTGTGTCGTTCATCAACAATCGCAGTTCTTGCCGATTCTGGCCTGTTTCATGGACTATTACTCACTAATTGATCGTCCCTGAGCGATTTCCCTGATTGATGAACCCCAGGGTGCATTTATGTATCGTTCAGCAATAATCCTAGGTTTGTCCGATTCTGAGCTCTTTCATGGACTATTACTCACTGTTTTGGGGTCCCAAAGTGATTTCCATGGTTGTCGAACCCCAAGGTGTGCTCACGTGTTGATTGTCAAGACTCGCAGTTCGGGTTGATTCTGGCCTGTTTCTTGGACTATTACTGAGTTTTGGGGCCCCGAAGTGATTTCCAAGATTGACGAACCCTGGGGTGCGTCTGTGTGTCGGTTATCAATACTCACAATTTTGGCTGATTCTGGTCCGTTTCGTGCACTATTACTCACCATTTTGGGGTCCCAGAGCGATTTCCACGATTGACGATCCCCTGGGTGCGTTTACGTGTCCGTCGTCAACACTCACAATTTTGGCCAATTCTGACCCGTTTCGTGAACTATTACTCACCGTTTTGGGGTCCCGAAGCGATTTCATAGTTGTTGAACCCCAAGGAGTGCTTATGTGTCGGTTATCAACACTCACAGTTTTGGCAGAATCGGGCCCGTTTCATGGACTATTACTCACTGTTTTGGGGTCCCAAAGTGATTTCCACGATTAACGAAGCCCGGGGTGCGTCTACGTGTCGGTCATCAACACTCAAATTTTTGGCCGATTCTGGTCTGTTTCGAGCACTATTACTCATCGTTTTAGGGTGCCAGAGCGATGTCCATGATTGACGATCCCCCGGGTGCGTTTACGTGTCCGTCGTTAACACTCATAGTTTTGGCCAATTCTGACCCGTTTCATGGACTATTACTTATAGTTTTAGGGTACCGAAGGGATTTCTATAGTTGTTGAACCCCAAGTTGTGTTTACGTGTCAGTCATCAACAAGGACAGTTTTTGCCGATTCTGGCCCGTTTCATGGACTATTACTCTTTGTTTTGGGGTCCCGGAGTGATATCCACGATTAACGAACCCCGGGGCGCGTTTACCTGTCGGTCATCAACACTCATAGTTTTGGCCGATTCTGGTCGTTTGGTGGACTATTACTCACCGTTTTGGGGTCCCGAAGTGATTTCCACGATTAACGAACCCCGGGGTACGTTTACGTCTCGGTCATAAACACTCAAAATTTTGGCCGATTCTGGTCCGTTTCGATTACTATTACTCATCGTTTTAGTGTGCCAGAGCGATGTCCATGATTGACGATCCCCCGGGTGCGTTTACGTGTCCGTCTTTAACACTCATAGTTTTGGCCAATTCTGACCCGTTTCGTGGACTATTACTTACAGTTTTAGGGTACCGAAGAGATTTCTATAGTTGTTGAACCCCAAGTTGTGCTTACGTGTCAGTCATCAACAAGCACAGTTTTTGCCGATTCTGGCCCGTTTCATGGACTATTACTCTTTGTTTTGGGGTCCCGGAGTGATATCCACGATTAACGAACCCCGGGGTGCGTTTACCTGTCGGTCATCAACACTCATAGTTTTGGCCGATTCTGGTCGTTTGGTGGACTATTACTCACTGTTTTGGGGTCCCGAAGTGATTTCCATGATTAAAGAACCCGGGGCGCGTTTACATGTCGGTCATCAACACTCAAATTTTTGGCTGATTCTGTTCCTTTTCGAGCACTATTACTCATCGTTTAGGGTGCCAATGCGATTCCCAAGATTGACGATCCCCTGGATGCGTTTACGTGTCCGTCGTTAACACTCATAGTTTTGGCCATTTCTGACCCGTTTTGTGGACTATTACTTACCGTTTTAGGGTCCCGAAGCGACTTCCATAGTTGTTGAACCCCAATTTGCGCTTATCTATCGGTCACCAACAAGCACAGTTTTGGCCGATTCTGGCAAGTTTCGAGGACTATTACTCTTTGTTTTGGGGTCCCGGAGTGATATCCACAATAAACGAACCCTGGGGTGCGTTTACGTGTCGGTCATCAATACTCTCAGTTTTGGCCGATTCTGGATGTTTCATGGACTATTAGTCGCTATTTTGGGGTCCCCGAATGATTTCCACGATTAACAAACCCCAAAGTGCGTTTACGTGTCGGTCATCAACACTCGTAGGTTTTGTCGATTCTGACCCGTTTCATGGACTATTACTCATCGTTTTAGGGCCCCAAATCGAGTACCATGGTTGTTGAACCCCAAGGTGCGCTTACGTGTCGGTCATCAACAATCGTAGTTCTTGCCGATTTTGGCCCGTTTCATGGACTATTATTCACTAATTTGGGGTCCCTTGGCGATTTCCCTGATTGATGAACCCCGGGGTGCATCAATAATCCTAGGTTTGTCCGATTCTAAGCTCTTTGATAGACTATTACTCACCGTTTTGGGGTCCCAAAGTGATTTCCATGGTTGTCGAACCCCAAGGTGTGCTCACGTGTTGATCGTCAAGCCTCGTAGTTTGGGCTGATTCTGGCCCGTTTCTTGGACTATTACTCAGTTTTGGGGTCCCTTAGTGATTTCCACGATTGACGAACCCCAGGGTGCGTCTATGTGTCGGTCATCAACACTCGAAATTTTGGCCGATTTTGGTCTGTTTCAAGCACTATTACTCATCGTTTTAGGGTGCCAGAGCGATGTCCATGATTGACAATCCCCCGGGTGCGTTTACGTGTCCGTCATTAACACTCATAGTTTTGGCCAATTCTGACCCGTTTCGTGGGCTATTACTTACCGTTTTGGGGTCCTAAAGCGATTTCCGTAGTTGTTGATCCCCAAGTTGCACTTACATGTCAGTCATGAACAAGCACTGTTTTGGCCGATTCTGCCCATTTCGAGGCCTATTACTCTTTGATTTGGGGTCCCGGAGTGATATCCACGATTAACGAACCCTGGGGTGCGTTTACCTGTCGGTCATCAACACTCAGAATTTTTGCCGATTCTGGACGTTTCGTGGACTATTACTCACTGTTTTGGGGTCCCGAAGTGATTTCCACGATTAACAAACCCTGAGGTGCGTTTACATGTCGGTCATCAACACTCAAAATTTTGGCCGATTTTGGTCCGTTTCGAGCACTATTACTCATCGTTTTAGGGTGCCAGAGCGATTTCCATGATTGACGATCCCCCGGGTGCGTTTACGTGTCCGTCGTTAACACTCATTGTTTTGGCCAATTCTAACCCGTTTCGTGGACTATTACTTACCATTTTGGGGTCCCGAAGTGATTTCCATAGTTGTTGAACCCCAAGTTGCGCTTACGTGTCGGTCATCAACAAGCACAGTTTTGGCCGATTCTGGCCCGTTGCGTGGACTATTACTCTTTGTTTTGGGGTCCCGGAGTGATATCCACGATTAACAAACACCGGGGTGCGTTTACGTGTCGGTCATTAACACTCACAGTTTTGCCCAATTCTGGACGTTTCATGGACTATTAGTCATTCTTTTGGGGTCCCGACATGATTTCCACGATTAACGAACCCGGGAGTGTGTTTACGTGTCGGTCATCAACACTCACAGTTTTGGCCGATTCTGGATGTTTCGTTGACTATTACTCGCTGTCTTGGGGTCCTGAAGTGATTTCCACGATTAACGAACCCCGGAGTGCATTTAGATGTTGGTCATCAACACTCGTGGTTTTTGTCAATTCTGACCCGTTTCGTGGACTATTATTCACCGTTTTGGGTTCCCAAAGTGAGTTCCATGGTTGTTGAACCCCATGGTGTGCTTATGTGTCGGTCATCAACAATCGCAGTTCTGGCCAATTCTGGCCTCTTTCATGGACTATTACTCACTGATTTGGGCTCCCTGAGCGATTTCCCTGATTGATGAACCCCGGGGTGCATTTATGTATCATTCATCAATAATCCTAGGTTTTTCCGATTCTGAGCTCTTTCATGGACTGGACTACTACCCACCGTTTTGGGGTCCCAAAGTGATTTCCATGGTTGTCGAACCCCAAGATGTGCTCACGTGTTGATCGTCAAGACTCGCAGTGTGGGCTGATTCTGGCCCGTTTCTTGGACTATTACTCAGTTTTGGGGTCCCAAAGTGATTTCCATGATTGACGAACCCCGGGGTGCGTCTATGTGTTGGTCATCAATACTCACAATTTTGGCCGATTCTGGTTTGCTTCATGCACTATTACTCACCGTTTTGGGGTCCTAGAGCGATTTCGACGATTGACGTTCCCCTGGGTGCGTTTACGTGTCCGTCGTCAACACTCACAGTTTTTGCCAATTCTGAAGTGTTTCGTGGATTATTACTCACCGTTTTGGGGTCCCGAAGCGATTTCCATAGTTGTTGAACCCCAAGGTGTGCTTATGTGTCGGTCGTCAAGACTCACAGTTTTGGCCGATTCTGGCCCGTTTCGTGGACTATTACTCACTGTTTTGGGGTCCCAAAGTGATTTCCATGATTAACAAACCCTGGGTGCGTTTACGTGTCGGTCATCAGCAATCAAAATTTTGGCCGATTCTGGTCTGTTTCGAGAACTATTACTCATCGTTTTAGGGTGCCAGAGAGATGACCATGATTGACAATCCCCCGGGTGTGTTTACGTGTCCGTCGTTAACACTCATAGTTTTGGCCAATTCTGACCCGTTTTGTGGACTATTACTTACCGTTTTGGGGTCCCGAAGCGATTTCCATAGTCGTTGATCCCCAAGTTGCGCTTACGTGTCAGTTATCAAGAAGCACAGTTTTGGCCGATTCTGGCCCATTTCGAGGACTATTACTCTTTGTTTTGGGGTCCCGGAGTGATATCCACGATTAACGAACCCTGGGGTGCGTTTACCTGTCGGTCATCAATACTCACAGTTTTTGCCGATTCTGGACGTTTCGTGGACTATTACTCACTGTTTTGGGGTCCCGAAGTGATTTCCACGATTAACAAACCCCGGGGTGCGTTTACGTGTCGGTCATCAACACTCAAAATTTTGGCCGATTTTGGTCCATTTCGAGCACTATTACTCATCGTTTTAGGGTGCCAGAGCGATTTCCATGATTGACGATCCCCCGGGTGCGTTTACGTGTCCGTCGTTAACACTCATTGTTTTGGCCATTTCTAACCCGTTTCGTGGACTATTACTTACCATTTCGGGGTCCCGAAACGATTTCCATAGTTGTTGAACCCCAAGTTGCGCTTACATGTCCGTCATCAACAAGCACAGTTTTGGCCGATTCTGGCCCGTTGCATGGACTATTACTCTTTGTTTTGGGGTACCAGAGTGATATCCAAGATTAACGAACCCCGGGGTGCGTTTACGTGTCGGTCATTAACACTCACAGTTTTGCCCGATTCTGGATGTTTCGTGGACTATGAGTCGTTGTTTTGGGGTCCCGAAATGATTTCCACGATTAACGAACCCTGGAGTGCGTTTACCTGTCGGTCATCAACACTCACAGTTTTGGCCGATTCTGGACGTTTCATTGACTATTTCTCGCTGTCTTGGGGTCCTAAAGTGATTTCCACGTTTAACGGACCCCGGAGTGCATTTACATGTCGGTCATCAACACTCGCAGTTTTTGTCGATTGTGACCCGTTTCGTGGACTATTATTCACCGTTTTGGGTTCCCAAAGTGAGTTCCATGGTTGTTGAACCCCATGGCGCGCTTATGTGTCGGTCATCAACAATCGCAGTTCTGTCCGATTCTGGCCCGTTTCATGGAATATTACTCACTGATTTGGGGTCCCTAAGCGATTTCCCTGATTGATGAACCACGGGGTGCATTTATGTATCATTCATCAATAATCCTAGGTTTGTCCGATTCTGAGCTCTTTCATGGACTGGACTATTACTCTCCGTTTTGGGGTCCCAAAGTGCTTTCCATGGTTGTAAAAACTTGCAGTTTGGGATGATTCTCGCCCGTCTCTTGGACTATTACTCAGGTTTGGGGTCCCTAAGTGATTTCCACGATTGACAAACCCCGGGGTGCGTCTATGTGTCGGTCATCAACACTCACAATTTTGGCCGATTCTGGTCCGTTTCGTGCACTATTACTCACCGTTTCGGGGTCCCAGAGTGATTTCCATGATTGACGATCCCCTGGGTGCGTTTGCGTTTCAGTCGTCAACACTCACAGTTTTGGCCAATGCTGACCCGTTTCATTGGCTATATTACTCACCGTTTTGGGGTCTCGAAGCGATTCGCATAGTTGTTGAACCCTAAGGTGTGCTTACGTGTCGGTCATCAACACTCACAGTTTCGGCCGATTCTGGCCCGTTTCATGGACTATTACTCACTGTTTTGGGGTCTCGAAGTGATTTCCACGATTAACGAACCACGGGGTGCGTTTACGTGTCAGTCATCAACACTCAAAATTTTGGCAGATTTCTGGTCCGTTTCGAGCACTATTACTCATCGTTTTAGGGTGCCAGGGCGATTTCCATGATTGACAATCCCCCGGGTGCGTTTACGTGTCCGTCGTTAACACTTATAGTTTTGGCGAATTCTGACCCGTTTCGTGGACTATACTTACCGTCTTGGGGTCCCGAAGCGATTTCCATAGTTCTTGAACCCCAAGTTGTGCTTACGTGTCGGTCATCAACAAGCACAGTCATGGCCGATTCTGGCCTGTTTAGTGGACTATTACTCTTTGTTTTAGGGTCCCGAAGTGATATCCACAATTAATGAACCCCGTGGTGCATTTACGTGTCAGTCATCAATACTCCCAGTGTTGGCCAATTCTGCACGTTTCATGGACTATTAGTCGCTGTTTTTGGGTCCCGGAGTGATTTCCACGATTAACGAACCCCAAAGTGTGTTTACATGTCGGTCATCAACACTCACGGGTTTAGTCGATTCTGACCCGTTTCATGGACTATTACTCACCGTTTTAGGGCCCCAAAGCGTTTTCCATGGTTGTTGAACCCCAAGGTGCGCTCACATGTCGGTCATCAACAATCGCAGTTCTTGCCGATTCTGGCCCGTTTCATGGACTATTATTCACCGTTTTGGGTTCCCAAAGTGAGTTCCATGGTTGTTGAACCCCATCGTGCGCTTACGTGTGTCGTTCATCAACAATCGCAGTTCTTGCCGATTCTGGCCTGTTTCATGGACTATTACTCACTAATTGATCGTCCCTGAGCGATTTCCCTGATTGATGAACCCCAGGGTGCATTTATGTATCGTTCAGCAATAATCCTAGGTTTGTCCGATTCTGAGCTCTTTCATGGACTATTACTCACTGTTTTGGGGTCCAAAAGTGATTTCCATGGTTGTCGAACCCCAAGGTGTGCTCACGTGTTGATTGTCAAGACTCGCAGTTTGGGCTGATTCTGGCATGTTTCTTGGACTATTACTGAGTTTTGGGGTCCCGAAGTGATTTCCAAGATTGACGAACCCTGGGGTGTGTCTGTGTGTCGGTTATCAATACTCACAATTTTGGCTGATTCTGGTCCGTTTCGTGCACTATTACTCACCATTTTGGGGTCCCAGAGCGATTTCCACGATTGATGATCCCCTGGGTGCGTTTACGTGTCCGTCGTCAACACTCACAATTTTGGCCAATTCTGACCCGTTTCGTGGACTATTACTCACCGTTTTGGGGTCCCGAAGCGATTTCATAGTTGTTGAACCCCAAGGTGTGCTTATGTGTCAGTTATCAACACTCACAGTTTTGGCCGAATCGGGCCCGTTTCATGGACTATTACTCACTGTTTTGGGGTCCCAAAGTGATTTCCACGATTAACGAAGCCCGGGGTGCGTCTACGTGTCGGTCATCAACACTCAAAATTGTGGCCGATTCTGGTCTGTTTCGAGCACTATTACTCATCGTTTTAGGGTGCCAGAGCGATTTCCATGATTGGCGATCCCCCGGGTGCATTCACGTGTCCGTTGTTAACACTCATAGTTTTGGCCAATTCTAACCCGTTTCGTGGACTATTACTTACCATTTTGGGGTCCCGAAGCGATTTCCTTAGTTGTTAAACACCAAGTTGCGCTTACATGTCGGTCATCAACAAGCACAGTTTTGGCCGATTCTAGCCTGTTCCGTGGACTATTACTCTTAGTTTTGGGGTCCCGGAGTGATATCCACGATTAACGAACCCCGTGGTGCGTTTACGTGTCGGTCATCAATACTCCCAGTTTTGTCTGATTCGTGGACTATTAGTTGCTATTTTGGGTCCCGGAGTGATTTCCACGATTAACGAACCCTAGAGTGCGTTTACGCGTCGGTCATCAACGCTCGCGGGTTTTGTCGATTCTGACCCGTTTCATGGACTATTACTCACCGTTTTAGGGTCCCAAAGCGATTTCCATGGTTGTTGAACCCCAAGGTGCGCTTACGTGTCGGTCATCAACAATCGCAGTTCTTGTCGATTCTGGCCCGTTTCGTGTACTATTACTCACTAATTTGGGGTCCCTTGGAGATTTCCCTGATTGATGAACCCCGGGGTGCATTTATGTATCGTACATCAATAATCATAGGTCTGTCCGATTCTCAGCTCTTTCATGGACTATTACTCACCGTTTTGGGGTCCCAAAGTGATTTCCATGGTTGTCGAACCCCAATGTGTGCTCACGTGTTGATCGTCAAGACTCGCAGTTTGGGCTGATTCTGGCCCGTTTCTTGGACTATCATTCAGTTTTGGGGTCCCGAAGTGATTTCCACGATTGACGAACCCCGAGGTGCGTCTATGTGTCGGTCATCAATACTCACAATTTTGGCCGATTCTGGTCCGTTTCATGCACTATTAGTCACCGTTTTAGGATCCCAGAGCGGTATCCATAATTGAAGATCCCCTGGGTGCGTTTACGTGTCCGTCGTCAACACTCACAGTTTTGGCCAATTCTGACCCGTTTCGTGGACTATTACTCACCGTCTTGGGGTCTCGAAGCGATTTCCATAGTTGTTGAACCCCAAGGTGTGCTAACGTGTCGGTCATCAACACTCACAGTTTTGGCAGATTTTGGCACGTTTCATGGACGATTACTCATTCTTTTGGGGTCCCAAAGTGATTTCCACCATTAACGAACCCCGGGTGCGTTTACGTGTCGGTCATCAACACTCAAAATTTTGGCCGATTCTGGTCAGTTTCGAGCACTATTACTCATAGTTTTAGGGTGCTAGAGCAATGTCCATGATTGACGATCCCCCGGATGCGTTTACGTGTCTGTCGTTAACACTCATAGTTTTGGCCAATTCTGACCCGTTTCGTGGACTATTACTTACCGTTTTGGGGCCCCGAAGCGATTTCCATAGTAGTTGAACCCCAAGTTGCGCTTACGTGTCAGTCATCAACAAGCACAGTTTTGGCTGATTCTGGCCCTTTTCGTGGACTATTACTCTTTGTTTTTGGGTCTCGGAGTGATATCCACGATTAACGAACCCCGGGGTGCGTTTACCTGTCGGTCATAAACACTCATAGTTTTGGCCGATTCTGGTCGTTTCATGGACTATTACTCACTGTTTTGGGGTCCCAAAGTGATTTCCACGATTAACAAACCCCGGGGTGCGTTTACGTGTCGGTCATCAACACTCAAAATTTTGGCCGATTCTGGTCTGTTTCGAGCACTTTACTCATCGTTTTAGGGTGCCAGGGCGATTTCCACGATTGACGATCCCCCGGGTGCGTTTACGTGTCCGTCGTTAACACTCATAGTTTTGGCCAATTCTGACCCGTTTCGTGGAGAATTACTTACAATTTTGGGGTCCCGAAGCGATTTCCATAGTTGTTGAACCCCAAGTAGCGCTTACGTGTCGGTCATCAACACGCAGAGTTTTGGCCGATTCTGGCCCGTTTCGTGGACTATTACTCTTTGTGTTGGGGTCCCGGAGTGATATCCATGATTAACGAACCCCGGGGTGCGTTTAGGTGTCGGTCATCAACACTCACAATTTTGCCCGATTCTGGACGTTTCGTGGACTATTAGTCGCTGTTTTGGCGTCCGGGAATGATTTCCACAATTAATGAACCCCGGAGGTCGTTTACGTGTCGGTCATCAACACTCACAGTTTTGGCCGATTCTG
>NC_041387.1:674549461-674704932 GCF_002162155.2 Triticum dicoccoides
CCCAAGTTGCACTTACGTGTCGGTCATCAACACTCACAGTTTTGGCCGATTCTGGCCCGTTTCATGGACTATTACTCTTTGTTTTGGGTTCCCGGAGTGATATCCACGATTAACGAACCCCTGGGTGCGTTTACGTGTCGGTCATCAATACTCCCAGTTTTGTCCGATTCTGGACGTTTCGTGGACTATTACTCGCTGTTTTGGGGTCCCGAATGATTTCCATGATTAACGAACCCCGGAGTGCATTTACGTGCCGGTCATCAACACTCGCGGTTTTTGTCGATTCTGACCCGTTTCGTAGAATATCACTCACCGTTTTGGGGTCCCAAAGCGAGTTCCATGGTTGTTCAACCTCATGGTGCGCTTACGCGTCGGTCATCAACAATCGCAGTTTTGGCCAATTCTGGCCCGTTTCATGGACTATTACTCATTGATTTGGGGCCCCTTAGCGATTTAACCGATTGATGAACCCCGGGGTGCATTTATGTATCATTCGTCAATAAACCTAGGTTTGTCCGATTCTGAGCTCTTTCATGGACTATTACTCACCGTTTTGGGGTCCCAAAGTTATTTCCATGGTTGTCGAACCCCAAGATGTGCTTACGTAATGATCGTCAAGACTTGCAGTTTGGGATGATTCTGGCCCATTTCTTGGACTATTACTCACTTTTAGGGTCCCTAAGTGATTTCCACGATTAACGAACCCCGGGGTGCGTCTATGTGTCGGTCATCAACACTTAAAATTTTGGCCGATTCTGGTCCGTTTCGTGCACTATTACTCACCGTTTTGGGGTCCTAGAGCGATTTCCATGATTGACGATCCCCTAGGTGCGTTTACGTGCCCGTCGTCAACACTCACAGTTTTGGCCAATTCTGACCCATTTCGTGGACTATTACTCACCGTTTTGGGGTCTCAAAGCGATTTGCATAGTTGTTGAACCCCAAGGTGTGCTTACATGTCGGTCATCAACACTCACAGTTTTGGCCGATTCTGGCCCGTTTCATGGACTATTACTCACTGTTTTGGGGCCCAGAAGTGATTTCCACGATTAACGAACCCCGGGGTGCGTTTACGTGTCGGTCATCAACACTCAAAATTTTGGCCGATTCTGGTCCGTTTCGAGCACTATTACTCATCGTTTTAGGGTGCCAGAGCGATTTCCATGATTGACGATCCCCCGGGTGCGTTTACGTGCCCGTCATTAACACGCACAGTTTTGGCCGATTCTGGCCCGTTTCGTGGACTATTACTCTTTGTTTTGGGGTCTCAGAGTGATATCCATGATTAACGTACCCCGGGCTGCGTTTATGTGTCGGTCATCAACACTCACAGATTTGACCGATTCTGAACGTTTCGTGGACTATTAGTCGCTGTTTTGGGGTCCCGGAATGATTTCCACGATTAATGAACCCCGGACGTCGTTTACGTGTCGGTCATCAACACTCATAGTTTTGGCCGATTCTGGACGTTTCGTGGACTATTACTCGCTGTTTTCGGGTCCCGAAGTGATTTCCACGATTAACGAACCCCGGAGTGCACTTATATGTCGGTCATTAACACTCGCAGTTTTTGTCGATTCTGACCCATTTCGTGGAATATTACTCACCGTTTTGGGATCCCAAAGCAAGTTCCATGGTTGTTGAATCTCATGGTGCGCTTACGTATCGGTCATCAACAGTCGCAGTTCAGGCCGATTCTGGCCCGTTTCATGGACTATTACTTAGTTTTGGGGTCCCTTAGTGATTTACCTGATTGATGAACCCCGGGGTGCATTTATGTATCATTCATCAATAATCCTAGGTTTGTCCGATTCTGAGCTCTTTTATGGTCTATTACTCACCGTTTTGGGGTCCCAGAGTGATTTCAATGGTTGTCGAACCCCAAGGTGTGCTCACGTGTTGATCGTTAAGACTCGCAGTTTGGGCTGAGTCTGGCCCGTTTCTTGGACTATTACTCAGTTTTGGGGTCCCGTAGTGATTTCCACGATTGACGAACCCCGGGGTGCGTCTATGTGTTGGTCATCAATACTCACAATTTTGGCCGATTTTGGTCCGTTTCGTGCACTCTTACTCACCGTTTTGGGGTCCCAGAGCGATTTCCACGATTGACGATCCTCTGGGTGCGTTTACATGCCCGTCGTCAACACTCATAGTTTTGGATAATTCTGACCCGTTTCATGGACTATTACTCACCGTTTTGGGGTCCCAAAGGGATTTCCATAGTTGTTGAACCCCAAGGTGTGCTTATGTGTCGATCATCAACACTCACAGTTTTGGCCGATTCTGGCCCGTTTCGTGGACTATTACTCAATGTTTTGGGGTCCCGAAGTGATTTCCACGATCAACGAACCCCGGGGTGCGTTTACGTGTCGGCCATCAACACTCAAAATTTTGGCCAATTCTGGTCCGTTTCGAGCACTATTTCTCATTATCTTAGGGTGCCAGAGCTATTTCCATGATGGACGATCCCACGGGTGCGTTTACGTGTCCGTCGTTAACACTAATAGCTTTGGCCTATTCTGACCGATTCCGTGGACTATTACTTACAATTTTGGGGTTCCGAGCGATTTCCTTAGTTGTTGAACCCCAAGTTGCACTTACGTGTCGGTCATCAACACTCACAGTTTTGGCCGATTCTGGCCCGTTTCATGGACTATTACTCTTTGTTTTGGGTTCCCGGAGTGATATCCACGATTAACGAACCCCTGGGTGTGTTTTCGTGTCGGTCATCAATACTCCCAGTTTTGTCCGATTCTGGACGTTTCGTGGACTATTAGTCGCTGTTTTGGGGTCCCGGAGTGATTTCCACGATTAACGAACCCCAGGGTTTTGTCGATTCTGGCCCTTTTCATGGACTATTACTCACCGTTTTAGGGTCCCAAAGCAATTTCCATGGTTGTTGAACCCTAAGGCGCGCTTACGTGTCGGTCATCAACAATCGCAGTTCTTGGCGATTCTGGCCCGTTTCATGTACTATTGCTCACTAATTTGGGGTCCCTTGGTGATTTCCATGATTGATGAACCCTGGGGTGCTTTTATGTATCATTCATCAATAATCCTAGGTTTGTCCGATTCTGAGCTCTTTCATGGTCTATTACTCACCGTTTTGGGGTCCCAAAGTGATTTCAATGGTTGTCGAACCCCAAGGTGTGCTCACATGTTGATCGTAAAGACTCGCAGTTGATTCTGGCCTGTTTCTTGGACTATTACTCAGTTTTGGGGTCCCGAAGTGATTTCCACGATTGACGAACCCCGGGGTGCGTCTATGTGTCGGTCATCAATACTCACAATTTTGGCCGATTTTGGTCCGTTTCGTGCACTCTTACTCACCGTTTTGGGGTCCCAGAGCGATTTCCACGATTGACGATCCTCTGGTGCGTTTACATGCCCGTCGTCAACACTCATAGTTTTGGATAATTCTGACCCGTTTCGTGGACTATTACTCACCGTTTTGGGGTCCCAACGGGATTTCCATAGTTGTTGAACCCCAAGGTGTGCTTATGTGTCGATCATCAACACTCACAATTTTGGCCGATTCTGGCCCGTTTTGTGGACTATTACTCAATGTTTTGGGGTTCCGAAGTGATTTCCACGATCAACGAACCCCGGGGTGCGTTTACATGTCGGCCATCATCACTCAAAATTTTGGCCAATTCTGGTCCGTTTCGAGCACTATTTCTCATTATCTTAGGGTGCCAGAGCTATTTCCATGATGGACGATCCCACGGGTGCGTTTACGTGTCCGTCGTTAACACTAATAGCTTTGGCCTATTCTGACCGATTTCGTGGACTATTACTTGCAATTTTGGGGTTCCGAGCGATTTCCTTAGTTGTTGAACCCCAAGTTGCACTTACGTGTCGGTCATCAACACTCACAGTTTTGGCCGATTCTGGCCCGTTTCATGGACTATTACTCTTTGTTTTGGGTTCCCGGAGTGATATCCACGATTAACGAACCCCTGGGTGCGTTTACGTGTCGGTCATCAATACTCCCAGTTTTGTCCGATTCTGGACGTTTCGTGGACTATTAGTCGCTGTTTTGGGGTCCCGGAGTGATTTCCACGATTAACGAACTCCAGAGTACGTTTACGTGTCGGTCATCAACAGTCGCGGGTTTTGTCGATTCTGACCCTTTTCATGGACTATTACTCACCGTTTTAGGGTCCCAAAGCAATTTCCATAGTTGTTGAACCCTAAGGCGCGCTTACGTGTCGGTCATCAACAATCGCAGTTCTTGGCGATTCTGGCCCATTTCATGTACTATTGCTCACTAATTTGGGGTCCCTTGGTGATTTCCCTGATTGATGAACCCTGGGCTGCTTTTATGTATCATTCATCAATAATCCTAGGTTGGTCCGATTCTGAGATCTTTCATGGTCTATTACTCACCGTTTTGGGGTCCCAAAGTGATTTCAATGGTTGTCGAACCCCAAGGTGTGCTCACGTGTTGATCGTCAAGACTCGCAGTTTGGGCTGATTCTAGCCCGTTTCTTGGACTATTACTCAGTTTTGGGGTCCCGAAGTGATTTCCACGATTGATGAACCCCGGGGTGCGTCTATGTGTCGGTCATCAATACTCACAATTTTGGCCGATTCTGGTCCGTTTCGTGCACTCTTACTAACCGTTTTGGGGTCCCAGAGCGATTTCCACGATTGACGATCCTCTGGGTGCGTTTACATGCCCGTCGTCAACACTCACAATTTTGGATAATTCTGACCCGTTTAATGGACTATTACTCACCGTTTTGGGGCCCCGAAGCGATTTCCATAGTTGTTGAACCCCAAGGTGTGCTTATGTGTCGGTCATCAACACTCACAGTTTTGGCCGATTCTGGCCCGTTTCGTGGAGTATTACTCACTGTTTTGGGGTCCCGAAGTGATTTCCACGATCAACGAACCCCGAGTACGTTGACGTGTCGGCCATCAACACTCAAAATTTTGGCCAATTCTGGTCCGTTTCGAGCACTATTTCTCATTGTCTTAGGGTGCCAGAACTATTTCCATGATGGATGATCCCTCGGGTGCGTTTACGTGTCCGTCGTTAACACTAATAGTTTTGGTCAATTCTGACCCGTTTCATGGACTATTACTTACAATTTTGGGGTTCCGAAGCGATTTCCTTAGTTGTTGAACCCCAAGTTGCACTTACGTGTCGGTCATCAACACTCACAGTTTTGGCCGATTCTGGCCCGTTTCGTGGACTATTACTCTTTGTTTTCGGTTGCCGGAGTGATATCCACGATTGACGAACCCGTGGGTGTGTTTACGTGTCGGTCATCAATACTCCCAGTTTTGTCCGATTCTGGACGTTTCGTGGACTATTAGTCGCTGTTTTGGGGTCCCGGAGTGATTTCCACGATTAACGAACCCCAGAGTACGTTTACATGTCGGTCATCAACACTCGCGGGTTTTGTCGATTCTGACCCGTTTCATGGACTATTACTCACCGTTTTAGGGTCCCAAAGCAATTTCCATGGTTGTTGAACCCTAAGGTGCGCCTACGTGTCGGTCATCAACAATCACAGTTCTTGCCGATCCTGGCCCGTTTCATGTACTATTACTCAGTAATTTGGGGTCCCTTGGTGATTTCCCTGATTGATGAACCCTGGGGTGCATTTATGTATCGTTCATCAATAATCCTAGGTTTCTCCGATTCTGAGCTCTTTCATGGACTATTACTCACCGTTTTGGGGTCCCCAAGTGATTTCCATGGTTGTCGAACCCCAAGGTGTGTTCACGTGTTGATCGTCAAGACTCACAGTTTGGGCTGATTCTGGCCCGTTTCTTGGACTATTACTCAGTTTTGGGGTCCCGAAGTGATTTCCACGATTGACGAACCCCCGGGTGCGTCTATGTGTCGGTCATCAATACTCACAATTTTGGCCGATTCTTGTCCGTTTCGTGCACTATTACTCACCGTTTTGGGGTCCCAGAGCGATTTCCACGATTGTCGATTCCCTGGGTGTGTTTACGTGTCCGTCGTCAAGACTCACAGATTTGGCCAATTCTGATCCGTTTCGTGGACTATTACTCACCGTTTTGGGGTCCCAAAGCGATTTCCATAGTTGTTGAACCCCAAGGTGTGCTTACGTGTCGGTCATCAACACTCACAATTTTGGACGATTCTGGCCCGTTCGTGGGCTATTACTCCCTGTTTTGGGGTCCCGAAGTGATTTCCACGATTAACAAACCCGGGGTGCGTTTATGCGTCGGTCATCAACACTCAACATTTTGGCCAATTCTGGTCCGTTTCGAGCACTATTACTAATTGTTTTAGGGTGCTAGAGCGATGTCCATGATTGACGATCCCCTGGGTGCGTTTACGTGTCTGTCGTTAACACTCGTAGTTTTGGCTAATTCTGACATGTTTCGTGGACTATTACTTACCGTTTTGGGGTCCCGAAGCGATTTCCATAGTTGTTGAACCCTAAGTTATGCTTATGGGTCGGTCATCAACAAGCACAGTTTTGCCCGATTCTGGCCCGTTTCATGGACTATTACTATTTGTTTTGGGGTCCCGGAGTGATATCCACGATTAACGAACCCCGGGGCGCGTTTACCTGTCGGTCATCAACACTCACAGTTTTGGCCGATTCTGGTCCGGTTAGAGCACTATTACTCATTGTTTTAGGGTGCTAGAGCGATGTCCATGATTGACGATCCCCCGGGTGCGTTTACGTGTCCGTCGTTAACACTCATAGTTTTGGCCAATGGTGACCCGTTTCGTGGACTATTACATACCGTTTTGGGGTCCCGAAGCGATTTCCATAGTTGTTGAACCCCAAGTTGCGCTTACGTGTCAGTCATCAACAAGCACAGTTTTTGCCGATTCTATCCTGTTTCGTGGACTATTACTCTTTGTTTTGGGGTCCCGGAGTGATTTCCACGATTAACGAACCCCGGGGTGCGTTTACCTGTCGGTCATCAACACTCACAGTTTTGGCCGATTCGGGTCGTTTATTGGACTATTATTCATAGTTTTGGGGTCCCAAAGTGATTTCCAGCATTAATGAACCCCGGGGTGCGTTTCAGTGTCTGTCATCAACACTCAAAATTTTGGCCGATTCTGGTCCGTTTCGAGCACTATTACTCATCGTTTTAGGTTGCCAGAGCGATTTCCATGATTGACGATCCCCTGGGTGCATTTACGTGTTCGTCGTTAACACTCATAGTTTTGGCCAATTCTGACCCGTTTCGTGGACTATTATTTACCGTTTTGGGGCCCCAAAGTGATTTCCATATTTGTTGAACCCCAAGTTGCGCTTATGTGTCGGTCACTAACAAGCATAGTTTTGGCCGATTCTGGCCCGTTTCATTGACTATTACTCTTTGTTTTGGGTTCCCAAAGTGATATTCACTATTAACGAACCCCGGGGTGCGTTTACATGTCGGTCATCAATACTCCCAGTTTTGGCCGATTCTGGACGTTTCATGAACTATTAGACGCTGTTTTGGGGTCCTGGAGTGATTTCCACGATTAACGAACCCCGAAGTGCGTTTACGTGTAGGTCATCAACACTCGCGGGTTTTGTCGATTCTGACCCGTTTCCTTGACTATTACTCACCGTTTTAGGGTCCCAAAGCGATTTCCATGGTTGTTGAACCCCATGGTGCGCTTGCGTGTCGGTCATCAACAATCGCAGTTCTTGCAGATTCTGGCCCGTTTCACCTGCTAATTTGGGGTCCCTTGGCGATTTCCCTGATTGATGAACCCTGGGGTGCATTTATGTATCGTTCATCAATAATCCTAGGTTTGTCCGATTCTAAGCTCTTTCATGGACTATTACTCACCTTTTGGGGTCCCTAAGTGATTTCCATGGTTGTCGAGCCCCAAGGTGTGCTCACGTGTTCATCATCAAGACTCGCATCTTGGGCTGATTCTGGCCCATTTCTTGGACTATTATTCAGTTTCGGGGTCCCAAAGTAATTTCCATGATTAATGAACCCCGGGGTGCGTCTATGTCTCGGTCATCAATACTCACAATTTTGGCCGATTCTGGTCCGTTTCGTGCACTATTACTCACCATTTTGGGGTCCCAGAGCGACTTCCACAATTGATGATCCCCTGGGTGCGTTTACGTGTCCGTCATCAACACTCACAGTTTTGGCCAATTCTGACCGGTTTCATGGACTATTACTCGCGGTTTTGAGGTCTGGAAGAGATTTGCATAGTTTTTGAACCCCAAGGTGTGCTTACGTGTCGGTCATGAACACTCACAGTTTTGGCCGATTCTGGCCCGTTTCATGGACTATTACTCACTATTTTGGGGTCCAGAAGTGATTTGCACGATTAAAGAACCCCGAGGTGCGTTTACGTGTCGGTCATCAACACTCAAAATTTTGGCCGATTCTGGTCCGTTTCAAGCACTATTACTCATCGTTTTAGGGTGCCAGAGCGATTTCCATGATTGACGATCCCCCGGGTGCGTTTACGTGTCCGTCATTAACACTCATAGTTTTGGCCAATTCTGACCCGTTTCGTGGACTATTACATACCGTTTTGGGGTCCCGAAGCGATTTCCATAGTTGTTGAACCCTGAGTTGCGGTTACGTGTCGGTCATCAACAAGCACAGTTTTGGCCGATTCTGGCCTGTTTCGTGGACTATTACTCTTTGTTTTGGGGTTCCGGAGTGATATCCACGATTAACGAACCCCGGGGTGCGTTTATGTGTCGGGTTTCAATAATGCCAGTTTTGTCCGATTCTGGACGTTTCGTGGACTGTTTCCACGATTAACTAGTAATGATGCACCACACCCACGGTGCGCCATTACTAACTTTGACCAAAAATTTCACCAAATGCACCCCCCTTGGACCGCTTTTTCAGTTTAAAAAAACAAAAGAAAATGATGGAAATGTCAAAAAAATAAAAGAAAATAAGTTTCCCATGTGATATGT
Organism: Triticum dicoccoides; assembly: GCF_002162155.2. NCBI lineage: Eukaryota > Viridiplantae > Streptophyta > Magnoliopsida > Poales > Poaceae > Triticum > Triticum dicoccoides. Next base: position 674,558,359 of record NC_041387.1, read on the forward strand.
GGTCAAGTTGTTGGGAAAATTCACAAATATGAATTTCGAATTTATTTGGAAAATCTCTCTGGAATTTAGTAAAATGGGCATAACTTTTGAATACGAACTCGGATTAAAAAGTTTTTTATATGAAAAATCATCTACTCGAAAAGTTACATCCGAATTCAACAGGGGGAAGCCCATTGAAGATTTTTAGAATCCCCAAAAACCTAACAGAAAAAAAGTTACGATGCTTTTAAGATCTGGAGGAAAACAATTCGAAAATAAAATAAAATAAAAACAAAATAGCAATGGTGCATCAGTGAATAGTGCGCCACTATTATTTTCCCGTCTTCACAATTAAAAAAAATAGCATTGGCGCACCAGTGCATGGTGCGCCACTGCTAAGTTGGGACAGAAGTAGAAAAGGGCCGGCCAGCCACTTACCCCTTCATTCTTCTCCTCCTCTCCTCCGCTCCATCTCCTGCTCTTCTCCTCTCCTCCTTTCCTCCACTCCATCTCCTCCTCTCTGGCGACCTCCTCCTCCTCACGGTGCTCCTCCTCCGGTGACCACCTCCTCATGGTGCTCCTCCTCCGGCGACCTCCTCCTCCCTCCTGTCCTCCTCACGGTGCTCCTCCTCCTCCGACCTCCTCCTCCCTCCTCTCCTCCTCGTGGTGCTCCTACCTCCTCTCCTCCTCATGGTGCTCCTCCTTCCTCTCCAGCTCCAGCGACTAAGGGAGTCCTGGATAAGGGGGTATCCGGACAGCCGGATTATATACTTTGGCCGGACTGTTGGACTATGAATATACAAGATTGAAGACTTCGTCCCGTGTCCGTATGGGACTCTCCTTGGCGTGGAAGGCAAGCTTGGCGATTCGGATTTAGATCTCCTTCTTTGTAAACCGACTCTGTGTCACCCTAGCCCCCTCCGGTGTCTATATAAACTGGAGGGTTTAGTCCGTAGGACTCAACAACAACATCAACGACAATCATACCATAGGCTAGCTTCTAGGGTTTAGCCTCTCCGATCTCGTGGTAGATCAAGTCTTGTAATACTCATACCATCAAGATCAACCAAGCAGGAAGTAGGGTATTACCTCCATCGAGAGGGCCCGAACCTGGGTAATCATTGTGTCCCCAGCCTCCTGTTACCATTAGCCTTAGACGCACAGTTCGGGACCCCCTACCCGAGATCCGCTGGTTTTGACACTGACATTGGTGCTTTCATTGGGAGTTCCTCGTTGTTGTCGCTGTAAGGCTCGATGGCTCCTCCGACCTTCAACAATGCCGTCAAGGGTGACACTTTTCTCCCCGGACAGATCTTCGTGTTCGGCGGCTTCACTATGGGCCAACTCGCTTGGCCATCTGGAGCTGATTGACAGCTACGCCTCTGGCCATCAGGTCAGGTTCGGAAACCTAAACTACACTGCCGACATCCGCTGAGACTTGATCTTTGACGGATTTGGGCCCATGTCAGGAGCGCTGAACGATCACGACGTGCATGACTTAGATCTGCCATCGGACAGTATTTGGAATATTGCACCTGACACAGCTCCGGACTTCGTTCCAGAGCGGATCGTGCCTTTCGAGGACGGGTGGATGGACCCCGCCCCGAAGGCCGCACATTCATCGGCGTTGGATTCGGACACAGACTCCTCCCCCAAGGAAATCTGTACCTCCGGACCTCCGGACTTGTCTCCGACCTTATGTCCCGGACCGCGCGCATCCGCGCCCATTGAATCTAACTGGGCTCCGGTTATGGAATTCACCGCCGCGGATATCTTTCAGCACTCGCCCTTCGGAGACTTGCTAGATTCATTAAGGTCTCTCTTTCTCTTAGGAGATTCTTGATCGGACTATATACGACCCGTGTGGGATATGGAGGACGAAGAAAATCGCGACCCACCCACCAGCCACTTTATAGCCACTGTCAATGATATAATAGACATGCTTAACATCGACTCCGACAGCATCGGTGGTATGGACGTCGATGCAGGGGACGACCCGGAACCACCGCCCACGGGGCGCTGGACTACCACTTCATCATACGATGTCTACATGGTGGATACACCTAAAGAAGATAATGGTGACAAAAAGGACACACCGGAGGATAAACCCCCCGGCAAAAGCAAAAACGATGACGCAGGCGCCGCTCTAAGTCCAGCCACAGTAAAAACAACGATAACAACCCAAAACAGGATGACACTCCGGTTGACCCCGAAGGCAACAACGACCACATGGACCCAGTGATGGAGCAAGATAAGCCAGATCACGCCGGACACAGCCCGGAGTAGACGCCCGATCGCAGTGATCCAGAGGGCCAAACTCAACATACCATCCCCAATGGGGAGGACAGTCCTGTTGACGATGCATTCATCATCCTGGAAAAACGTTTGGAGCAAGATAACCTCCACAGAAATTCTTGGCCACAGCGTGGAGCCTGAAGAAGCAGAAGCAAAGGCTTAAAGTCGCGCAGGATACGCTCACCCGAAGATGGAATAAGGTGCTTGACACTGAAGGAAAACCTGGGGACGATCGCCACACAAAAAGCTACCCAAAGCGCAAACTGCTACCCGAATTCGACTACGAAGCCGCATCACCCATTCCGCCAAAAAACTATACGGCCACTCGGCCAGACCAATCACCTTGTGGCCGCGATGGAGCAGCCACAAATACCGCACACGATTTACGAGAGCTCCAGGACAAAAAGGCCAGTGCGGCCAGATCCATCTATGGGTCCAGAGGACGTGCTCCGGCGCAGGATTATGGTTACCGCAACGATCATACTGATCGAATTCCAGTCCGGAATCAACACCGAGAGCAACAACAACCGACAGCATGCCGTGGCATGGCCAGATACAGAGGGGCTGTGCACCCCCTTTGCTTCACCGATGAGGTGCTGGATGATGAATTTCCACAGGGATTCAAGCCCGTGAATATAGAGCCATACGACGGAATGACGGACCCTGGAGTCTGGATTGAAGATTTTATCCTTCACATACACATGGCTCGTGGGGATGACCTCCACGCCATCAAATACCTTCCCCTCAAGTTATAAGGACCAGCTCGTCACTGGCTCAAAAGCCTCCCCAAAAACTCAATTGGAAGTTGGGAGGAACTTGAGGACGTTTTCAGGTCCAACTTTCAAGGAACCTATGTTCGGCCTCCGGATGCAGACGATTTAAGTTACATAATACAGCAGCCCAGAGAGTCAGCCCGCAAGCTTTGGAATAGATTCCTCACTAAGAAGAATCAAATTGTCGACTATCCGGATGCCGAAGCCTCAGCGGCCTTCAAACACAGTATCCAAGACGAGTGGCTCACCAGACACCTCGGCCAACAAAATCCAAGGACGATGGAAGCCTTAACAAGCCGCATGACCTGATTTTGTGTGGGCGAGGATAGCTGGTTGGCCCGTAGAGGTACCAACGACCCGGGCACATCCGAAATTCGGGATGGCAACGGTAAGCCACGGCGCACTAAGCACAAGCGTCAGAATGACGACAGTGCGGACAACACGGCGGTTAACACCGGGTTCAGGGGCTCTCGACCTGGTCAAGGGAATAATCCATTTAAGCGTAGTAAAGAGGGGCCATCCGGCCTGAACAAAGTCCTGGACAGATTATGCCAAATCCATGGCACTTCCGACAAGACTGCAAATCACACCCACCAAGAATGCCGGGTCTTTAAGTAGGCCGGCAAGTTAAACGCCGAACATAAGGGAAGGGAAACACCAAGCGAAGACGAGGATGAATCTCGCCAGCCGAACACTAGGGGCCAGAAAGAATTCCCACCGGAAGTCAAAACGGTGAACATGATACACGTAACTCAGGCAGAGTTCATAGCCCCCAAATTCAATCCCTGGGCGGCTTGCCCGATCACTTTTGATCGCAGGGACTACCCGGCCGGTATCCGACACGGAGGATCGGCTGCCTTGGTGCTCGACCCAATAATTGACAGATACCATCTCACCTGCGTACTAATGGACGGCGACAACAGTCTTAATATGATATATAAAGACACCATCCGCAAGATGGGGATAAACCCATCCATGATAAGTCAAAACAATGCCACCTTCAATGGAGCGATCCCAGGCGTCGCGGCCCACTGTTGAGGCTCCCTCGTACTAGAAGTGACATTCGGTTCTCCCGATAACTTCAGAAGCGAGGAACTACTCTTCAACATCGCTCATTTCAGCAGCGATTATCATGCGTTACTCGGAAGAATGACCTTCGCTTGCTTTAATGCAATACCGAACTACGTCTGCCTTAAACTTAAGATGCCCGGTCCATGGGGCATCATAACAGTTAGCGGAAACACAGAGCAGTATGCGGCAGCTCCCGCTGCCGGACTCTAGGCAGCCCTCTCCCACTAGAACGCATGACCGGTCGTCAAGACCACGGGCACGGCTAGACGAGTCCAGTACATCATTTTTTCACAATAGCGCGGATCAACCTGAGCTAGGCACTATACATGTATCCTCATAAATAATACTAGGGGCTGCAAGCATGTGATAAAGCCCACAGTTCGGCTTGCCTCATTAATAGGAAAATATCCCGCATCTCTAACATCCATCGAGAATAACTAGCTTTTTGTAAACTTACTCTTTTTACGTGAGTTCTCTTTTTTACAGACACTATCCGTGCAACACCCTTCCAGGATACGGCACAACGGAGACAAAGGCGCAGACATGCAGCAGGGCCCCGTTCAAAGGTTTCTTTTTAGATTAAGCCCCTACGTAAACCTTCTTTACTCTCTTTTGTTGCTTAACGTCCCATCGGTATTTCACACACCCATAACGGACACTGGTGTCTTAGGCTTTTCGCCACGACAGATCACTGCAAGTACCTGGAATCACAGGGTCAAGGGCGTTCTTCAGCCCCGTATATGTTATAAAAGTCCGAATACCTTCGGGAGTGTTCGGCGTCGCGAGTTTGGCCTTATATGCATCAGCTCTGAATCATGTCTTTGGTCAAATGTTGGGTTATCCCGGCTCCTGGGTTTGCTGCCTTACGTTCCGTTATATCGGCTAAGGCGGCCAAAGGAGAACTACTGCGATTGTGCCCTCGTTATTCCGGATGAGCACCTCAGTAGAGAAAGCCGAAAACTGACTGTTATGATACAACGAGAGACTGGTCAACCACTCGAGTAACCATCAGAATCTATAGGATTCCTCCGCATCAATGAAGGGCCAGTTTTCCGGTCAAGTACGCGCACCGTATCCAGATGCACGCGGAAGTACCAGGGGCTATATAGTGTCCCCACCTTTCAACTCCTATGGCTAAGCGAAAGTGTTACAGCTATATAGTCCGGTTGCCTGGTTCGACGTGCGATCACCTCCTTAATGGACCAAGACGTTGGATCAAGTGTGTTTATGCCTATCTTCTTGAACACCCCCGCATTATATGAGTGGGGGCTAAAGGCAACGACTGCTAACTTTCACGTTATATGCATACATAAACAACCACACATGAGACATTATAATACTTTCAGGCAAAAGTATAAAACACAACCTCCATAATTAAACACATAATTGTTTACAATTAATAAGATCATCACTCAAACATCACATTCTTCGAGCACTGAGCCTCTATTCTATGGGCACCTTCTATGACCTGCTCAAAATAGTGCTTGGCTGGGTCTTGGCTTCCCGCCGGACCCCGGTCGCAACTCTGGTGGTCTCCATATCTGCCCAGTATGTCTTCACACGGGCAAGAGCCATCCACGCACCCTCTATGCACGACGATCTCTTCACGGCATCGATTTGCGCTCTTGCACCAAATAATTGTTTTACCAAACCAAAGTAACTGTCCGGCTTCGGTCCCCTCGGCCACAGATGGTCTATTACAGACCTCATTGCAAGGCCGGATAGCCTATGGAGCTCGTCTATAGCAGCCATCTTCTCACTCAATGGCAATGAGCGCGCTGGAGCATTAAATTGCGACCAGAACAACCTTTCTATTTTGTTATCTTCATGGTCCTTGAACAACTTGGTCGCATCAGCCGCACTCTTCGCCAAGTCCGCATACTCATCTGCAGCACTCCATAACTTATCCAACGGAGCATACTTTGGATCTAAAAACTTCGTCCGCAAAAGATACGGATTTCCAGCCGAGATTTCTCCGGCTTGTCGAAGTTCCTCCCGCGTGTCTCTAATTTCAGAGCGCGTCTCATTAGCCGAATTCAGCGCCTTCTTCAGGTCAGCCGCCTTTGCCTGATTCTCCTTCTCAAGAAGCTCATACCGGCCAGCGGCGTACCTCAGCTCCACAGCCATCTCGGCTATCTTTTCTTTGCTTCGTAGATGAGCGGCCTGTTCGGCTTTCAAGTCTTCGATTACCTTTAGAGAAGCCGCATTGTTGGCCTGGGCTTGTTCCTTGGCTAGGGCAAGCTCCGCCCTCAAGGCCTCAATGGCAGCAACTCCACCTGCAGCTACATCACATCATATTCATATTACAACCTTCTTACAATTTCCCAAAATAGATGTGGATATAAGAAACGCATACTCTGCGACTCGTCGAATCGCTTGTTTACAAGCATGACGTTGGCCTCCAACACGTCAATCTGCCGCCTCAATTCGGCGCATTCAGCGGTCTGGTCTATGGCCGAATCCTTCGCAACCTGCACATCAATACAAGTGCGATCATTATCTGTGAGTGTGATCCTCGGTTTGCCGCCATGGGCTAGCATCCACAGTCTCAGGGGCTACTATCTATACCGAGCGCATGTATCACGTGCAGTGCAACCAAAAGCCACATATTTTATGGCTTACCTCAAAGCCTTTGAGCAGGCTCCTGAAAGCTTCGTTTAACCCTCTTGTGGCGGAGGAGATTTTCCCCAACACCGTACCCATTAGTGTACGATGATCCTCCAAGAGAGAAGCTGACTCCAGGAGGCCCGTCAGTGTGTTCGGCCGGACACTGGACTCTTCTGGACCCTTTTCATTGTCCGCCACAGGAGCCGAACTCGACGGGCTCGGGGCGGCCGAAGTGTTAGCTTCCGGCCCCATTGGATCTGGACTCCTCCGTGACGACACCTCAGGGTCGCCCGCCTCATGGGGCGGAGAGGTAGGTGGGGTTTCACTCTCCATCATCTTTGGAAGAAGATCCCCTGAGGACGGACCTCGTTGAGATGAACTGCTAGCCAGACTGCAAAAAAACCAGGTCCTGGTTATTACTCTCGGAGGAAAAAGCAATAAGCTCCTTGTTTATTAAACCTACAGCTCGGTGGAGGGCTGGCCCGTTGGTGGGCACTGTGCGGTAAGAACGCTCTTCGGGGCAGGGCCCTTTGGTGGAGTTTTCCTCCCTTGTTTAGGCGCACCCGTTTCCAAGTCTTCGGAAGCGGCCCTCTTCTTCCCGCAGGGGGAGGAAACCTCAGAATCACATCCTATCTCCTCCTCTGTGGAGATATCAATTCCCCCGGTTCGGATGCACAATGTGTGAGTCTCGCCCTTGGCTTCTCCGCTCTTCTTTCGCCTTTCTCCGACAGCACTTGTCTCAGCGCCCGCTCAAGCATACTGGCTATTGCCGGACCAGGCGGGCCTTCGGGAAGCGGGGCCGGACACCTGATCCTTTCCGCCTTGCTAAGCCAATCCTGGTCGCGGACTGTATTCAGAACAATGGTATGACAAATATAAGCAAAGTATTCGGTTGTAGGGTTACTTACTTGGGTATCCGGGTGATTGCAGCTCAGACCCGCATCCTCGGTGGTGTCCGGACACTTTATTCGTGGTCCGAAGAACAACTTGTACATCCCTTCGGGCGTCGTGTCAAGGAAGTGCTGAATGGTTCGCGGACCTTCTGGATTGAACTCCCACATTCGGAGAGGCCGACATTTGCACGACAGGGCCCGCCGAACTAGCATTACCTGCATTATTTTGATAAGACTAATGTCCCTCTCGAGGAGCTCCCGAATGCGACTCTGCAACATCGGTACATCGTTCGCAGGACCCCAGTTCAGTCCCACGTTGGCCCACGACGCCAGTTGAGGTGGAGGGCTCGAGCGAAAGGTGGGCGCAGCCGCCCACTTCAAGCCTCGGGGAGCTGTGACATAGAACCACCTTTGTTTCCATAAATCAGATATCTCCGGGAAGGAGCCTTCAGGCCATGGGGCATTGGCCTTCCTGCTTATTGTGGCGCCTTCGCACTTTGCGTATCGCTGCTCAATCATCTTCGGCTTCACATTGAAAGTCTTGAGCTATAAGCCGAAGTGTGGGGTAATGTAAAGGAAGGCTTCACATGCGATGATAAATGATGAGATGTGGAGCATGGAATCCGGAGCTAGATCATGGAAATCTAGCCCGTAGTAGAACATGAGCCCACTCACGAAGGGGTCAAGAGTAAACCCCAAGCCCTCGAGGAAGTGGGAGACGAATACGATGCTCTCATTGGGCTCGGGAGTGGGGATAACCTGTTCGGGGGCAGGTAGCCCGTGCTTCACATCGGCGGTCAAATACCCAGCCTCCCTGAGCTTCGCAATATCCTCCTCTATGACAGAGGAAGCCATCCACTGGCCTTGATGGTCGGATCCGGACATGATCGAAGATCCGGGGTGCTTAGGCTCGAGCTTTGGGTGTTGGAACTCAGGGTGCGAGAGGCAGGAGCATGGGGATAGAGGGATAAGCCTCAACTCCCTTATAAAGGGGGGAAGAATATCAAGCGTCCCCAACATGGTCATTCGGGACTTGCCTAAAAACACGGAGTCAAGCCAACAGGCACGGTTGGATTACCCATACCCGTATTGATGAGGATCCCATAATAAGAGGGACACGATCTCTGCTTCGACAAGGCGTGCCAATAGAACCGGCTCGTAATGTGCGCAGTAGCCTGTTGTAAAATAAAATGGTTCAAATAGGAGCAAGTCCATGGTGTGACGTTTTCGAAGAGTTGTCAGCAGATTGGATTCGTGGATTATTATTCTCTCTACGGTGGTATATGGAATTTATCTTGCAGAGCCGGACACGGCCTTTGTGTTCGGGATTTATCTTGAAGTATTCGGAGATGGAACCCGCCTCGCAATGCCGAAGACAATCTACTCGCCGGACTCATCGTCATTGAAGCCTGGTTCAGGGGCTACTGAGGGAGTCCTGGATAAGGGGGTATCCGAGCAGCCGGACTATATACTTTGGATGGACTATTCGACTGTGAAGATACAAGATTGAAGACTTCGTCCCGTGTCCGGATGGGACTCTCCTTGGCGTGGAAGGCAAGCTTGGCGATTCGGATGTAGATCCCCTTCTCTGTAAACCGACTCTAGGTAACCCTAGCCCCCTCCGGTGTCTATATAAACTAGAGGGTTTAGTCCATAGGACTCAACAACAACATCAACGACAATCATACCATAGGCTCGCTTCTAGGGTTTAGCCTCTCTGATCTCGTGGTAGATCAACTCTTGTAATACTGATATCATCAAGATCAATCAAGCAGGAAGTAGGGTATTACCTCCATCGAGAGGGCCCGAACCTGGGTAAACATCGTGTCCCCAGCCTCCTCTTACCATTAGCCTTAGACGCACAGTTCGGGGCCCCTTACCCGAGATCCGCCGGTTTTGACACCGACAGCGACCTCCTCCTCTCCGGCGACCTCATCCTCCTCTCCAGCGACCTTCCTCTCCTCCTCACAGTCTCTCCTCACTCCTCTCCTCCTCACGGTCTCTCCTCCCTCCTCCTCTACTTCCAGCCACATGTGGAGCTCCCCCGGCACAAAGAACGTACCAGATCCAGGTCGAGAACGAATTTTGAAAAAAAATCAAGCAAAAAAAAAGATCAAAAAAACAAGCCAAAAAATGAGCTAGATCTAGATCTAGATCCAAATTAAAAATTCAAAAATAGCAATGGCGCACGGTGGGGGTTAGACGGGGCGCCACTACTATTTTCCCGCCTTCAAAATTCAAAAAAAAATCAAAAAGTTTCAAAAAAAGTAACCAGTGGCGCACCTGTAGCAATAGTAACGGGACGCTACAAGGTGAGCCACTGTTACCTGGAATACTAATGGCGCACCAGAGATGCACCATTAGTATTTGTTACTAGTGGCGTGGTAATAGTGGCGCACCTATAGTGCGCTATTAATAGCAAAAATAGGTGCGCCACTAACAGCCTTTTTTCTAGTAGTGTTAAATAAGGCTTGTCCGGCTGATCCTTTTACTCTCCCTCGTATTGATCAAATCATTGATGCTACGGCGGGATGTGAGCATTTGAGTTTTTTGGATTTTTATTCTGGTTATCATTAGATCAAGATGGAAGTTAAGGACCAGGAGAAGACAACCTTTATTACTCCCTTTGGAGCCTTCTGCTATGTGTCTATGCCTTTCAGGCTCAATGGTGCCGAGGCGACTTATCAGCGCTGTGTGCAGAATTGTCTTAATGATCAGATTGGGCGAAACGTTCATGCTTATGTGGATGACACTGTGGTGAAGTCCAGAGAGAACGAGACCTCGATAAATGATTTGAAGGAGACCTTTGATAACCTCCGGGTCTACAATATGATGCTTAACCCGGCCAAATGTGTCTTTTGTGTGCCTGTAGGCAAGCTTTTGGGGTTTCTAGTTTCTAACAGAGGAATTTAAGCTAACCCAGGGAAGATCAAGGCCATTACTTCTTTGGAAAAGCCGGCGTGTGTTAATCATGTTCAATGTCTAGGAGGTCGTATCGCTCCTTTAAGCCGGTTCATAAGGCGGTTAGGTGAGAAGGCCATACCGCTGTATTAGATGATGAAGAAAATATAGGATTTCATATGGAGTGATGCTGGTAACGACGCGTTTGAAGCCTTCAAGAAACAACTAGCTGAGCTGCCAGTCCTTGCAGCTCCCATTGATAAGGAGCCATTGTTGTTATATGTGGCTGCTAATGCCCCGGCTGTCAGCGTAGCTATCGTGGTGGAATGGAAGGTAGCAGGCAAGAAACATCTGGTTCAATGGCCAGTTTATTATATGAATGAGGTGCTCATTGAGTCCAAGCAAAGGTATCCGCATTGCCAGAAACTTGTTTATGGGGTGTTCATGGCCAGCCGGAAGCTTAAACAGTATTTCTTGGGTCATCCCATCACTGTGGTCAGTTATGATCCTTTGGGATATATCATTCAAAATAGAGAAGCCACAGGACGAGTCGCCAAGTGGGCCAATGAGCTTGTGCCTCATGGTTTGAAGTACGTGCCTCGTACCGCCATCAAGTCTCAAGCATTGGCGGATTTCATCAATGACTGGACAAAACTGCAGATGCCTGAAGAAAAGCCAGATAACACATATCGTACTATTCACTTTGATGGATCCAGACAATTGGAGGGCTCGAAGGCTAGAGTGGTTTTAGCTTCCCCCCGAGGTGACAAGTTCTGTTATGTTTTAAGGTTGATGTTTCCCTGTACTAACAATGCAGCTGAGTATGAATCCTTGCTCCACGGCCTTCGGATGGCTAAGGAGATGGACTTAAGCCGGGTATGGTGCTTTGGTGACTCAGATTTGGTATCTCAGCATGTTTCAGGCAAATGGGATTCCAAGGACCCACTCATGGCAGCTTATCGCCGTGAGCATGATGCCATTGCTGGACACTTCAAAGGTTATCAGGTGGAACACATTGATCGCAGGAAAAACAAAGCAGCGGACGCATTAAGCCGTCTAGGGTATCAGCGAAAGCCGGTCCCACCTAAAACCTTCTTGGATGTTCTTCATAATCCCTCTGTTGAATTACCTACAGAGGAGGATCTGGCTATTCCTGGCCCAGAGGCGCAACTAGTGGCGGCTCTTCATGGTATCCCAGATTGGACAGTGCTCTATTTGGCATATATGACCCGGGGCGAGTTGCCTGAGGATGAAACTTTATCCAGGCAGATAACCCGGCGGCCAAAATTAATGACAATTCCTAACGGCGAGTTACACCATCGTAGTGTTACTAGGGCATTTCAATGTTGCATCTCTCTTGAAGAAGGCCGTGAGATCCTTCGTGAGATTCTTGAAGGAGATTGTGGTCATCATGCCAGTTCAAAGTCCCTAGTGGCCAAAGCTTTTTTTCATGGATTTTATTGGCTGACGGCTCATGCTGATGCAGAGGACTTGGCCAGTAAATGTGACGGTTGCCAGAAATTTTCACGGCGAGCTCATGTGCCAGCTCAAGAATTGAAGATGATTCCCATCACTTGGCCATTTGCAGTCTGGGGGCTTGATATGGTTGGGCCTTTTAAAAGATCAAAGGATAAAAAGACCCACCTATTGGTGGCGGTTGATAAATTCACAAAGTGGGTTGAGGCAGAGCCAGTCAGCAAGTGTGATGCAGCCACGGCAGTTCAATTCATCAAAAAGGTGATTTTTCGCTTCGGTTTTCCACACAGCATTATAACTGACAATGGCACTAATCTGTCCAAGGGTGCCATGGAGGAATTTTGTCAACGTAAGCATATTCGACTTGACGTTTCATCAATAGCTCACACCCAGTCCAATGGTCAAGCGGAAAGAGCCAATCAAGAATTTTTTAAAGGCATCAAGCCCCGGCTTATGGTTCCTTTGCACGGACGCCGGGTTGTTAGGTGGAGGAGTTACATTCAGTGCTATGGAGCATCAATACTACCCCCAACAGATCTACATGTTACACGCCCTTCTTCATGGTTTACGGAGATGAGGCGGTTCTTCCTAGTGACATCCGTCATGACTCGCCCCGTGTGGCGGCTTATGTTGAAGCTGATAATGAACAAGCACGTCAGGATGCACTTGACCTGTTAGATGAGAAGCATGACCTAGCAGCGGCCTGCTACACATTTTACCAGCAAGATCTATGCCATTACCATAGTCGCCGGGTCAAATCTAGAACCTTTCAAGAAGGCGATTTGGTGCTCTAGCTCATCCAGGATCAAACTGATGTGCACAAGTTATCCCCGCCTTGGGAAGGGCCCTTTGTGGTCAGCAAGAACTTGGAAAATGGGTCATACTACCTTATCGATATTCGAGGGCACAAAGACTCGCATAATTCAGAGGAGGAGACCCGCCGGCCATGGAATATTGCTCATCTTCGGCCTTACTACACTTGAGCCACCGGCTCTTATGATGTACATATTATGATGATATATATTATGATGATTATAATAAAGCAGGACCTCTTCCATTTTCATCTTAAATAATGATTCTTCTTCATCATACTACCAAGACCATTGGGGGATGATCGTATTCGAATCTAGCTTAACCCCTTTGGCACAGCTTCTTGATCGTATTTGAATCACAACTGTTCAAACGCTTAGACCACTTGGGGGTTGGATTATATTCGAATTATAGCTTAACCCCTGGTGGTCCGACTTGCTAATCGTATTCGAATCCAGGTCGTTAAACACTTAGACCGTTGGGGGCTGGTCGTATTCGAATCTAGCTTAACCCCTTTGGCACAGCTTCCTGATCCTATTCGAATCATAGCTGTTCAAATACTTTGATCATTTGGGGGCTGGATCATATTCGAATCATGGCTTAACCCCTTTTGGTCTGGCTTACTGATCGTATTCGAATAAAAGTCGTCAAGGTTTTAAAAGTCACTTGGGGGCTTCCTGTTCAAACATATGTCGTATTCAAACCAAAGAGAACATAGCCGTTTGTACCCTCTTGATCGGCGCAACGCCAAACCCACTAGGGGGCTTCCTGATCATATTCGAATCATAGCTTAACCCCTTTTGGTCGGCTAACTAATCGTATTCGAATCAAAAGCCTCGCTTTTCTTGCTTTTGAATTGAGTTTTTGAACCGGTCTTTTGGGTTTATCTTGATATTTCTTGCTCATATCTGAAGCATGTATGTGTTATTTCTATTTAACTCGGCTTGACTTGAGATGATAAGTCACCAGCATATGAGAATTATAAACATTCAGAAGTATTGGCTTCTAGTCTTCTACAGACTGGGTTATCACCCTTACTGCACATGCCACATAAATAGGCAGTACAATTCAAGATCGCAGGTATGATATTGTTATTATAGTTATGTTTTAAGTTCTAGTTCATACTAGCTTTATCCATGGTTATTTTTTAGACATCAATGGTTATATGTGAGATATTATGACCCGCCCTGTGGTAAACCGCCAAGGGTTCTTGTCATCTATTTCTGTGTACATGATCATTCAAGGATTTTCTTCTGCACAAGTCAAACAAATGATAAGTGTAAAAGAGGATAAATATAAGAGGGCGGCTTAACACTATTGATCACCAAAACATGCACGATGGCACGACAGAGCAAAGTTATTGCTACCCTATTACATGACTACCAGAGTCTAAATGATCAATTGTTTTTTCAAAGTCATAGGTATGAACCGCCCAGCGGATCAATCTTCTTGCCTCTGCTGGCCTGAGGTTTCTGGATCATCCCTCTCCGTGTCTTCGTCCTGATCTAGTTCCTGGAAGGCGGGCGATGACCAATCAATGCCACTTAAAGCTTGAAATTTAGCCTTGTCATCAATAAGTTCTTCCGGGTTAACTTCACGAGCGAAAGTGTGCTTACGGATTGGGGGTATCAGATCTTGCACTTTATAAGACGGTGTTGGCATTTTTTGATTCTCCAAATCATAAGCCGACTGATATTGGGATAGATCAATTTCACTGGCAATCAGGCTAGCCAAAGGACGGATTTCCTTCACACAGGCGGCAAAGTCCTTCTTGTTAAAAGGGGTGCCGTCTTCTTTTAAGCTTGGGCACCCAGTTGATAGCTCAGTCGGGTCTAGCTCTGGTAGCCAAGCTTTGGCCCGGCTTAAAGCTATTACATCCCCGGCTCTTGCACATGACCTCTTCATGTCACCAATCCTCTGAGGCAGCAGAAAAAGCATTCTTAGTACATCAACTAAAAGTGTTGGTGTTCTATTTGATGGAGAAATTGTAGCCATAGCATGCTTCATCCCAGTATAAAGTTGTTCCACCAGCGTGTAAACCGCTTTCAACTTCAGAAGCATGTCTTGGTTAAGGTTGGTGCTTCTAGGGCCTGCATAGTAATTACAGATGAGTTAAAGGCAGTTCATATGATCAAGAAGGGTATTCAATATTTGACAGTCATTAGGTGACTTACCAAAGATAGCTGAGACCATATGAGACACTTGGCGTTTTAAGCCAGACAATTCAGTTGTCACCTCTTCAAGAGCCGCCTCAGCTTTCTTAGCTTGTTGGGTCAAAGAAATCTTTTCTTCAGCCCAGGTGTTTTTCTCGGTTTCAAAGCCGGCTTTCATTTTTTCTATTTGAGTCATGCTAAATTGAAATTTTGAGTTTGCCCTCCGGGTCTCAGTCTCCTGCAGCTCCAGGTGATTCTTCAATTCAGACAGTTCTGATTGCAGTTGAACAGTGGTGGTCTGCACATATACCAGATCAAAATCCTAAATATTAGTGCACAATATTAAGTCCCAAGCCTTTTGCAAGCAACTACACTTGGCACTTGGGGGCTAATGTCTGCCGAAAGCTTATTTATATAACGGCTTATGTAAATAAGTCCCAAGCACTTAGCAAGCAAGAGTACTTGGCACTTGGGGGCTAATGCAAATTGCTATTGAAAAACTATACAAGTACAAGATATAAAGCTCCGGTTCATCCAGGCTGATTAAACCGGCCCTTGGGGACTACCGATTAAGTTGGATTTTTGAGGATTCTACCAACAGATATTACTTATGTTCATGGTTCATTTAAAGTCTACAACATATTCATCATAAACAGTAGACTTGGGGGCTGGTATAGTAAGTATAACCCGGTAAAGAAAGAGTTCATACCTCAAACTTCTGGTGCATCTGCTTCACCATATCTACTTCCAGATTGCAGCTGCTGTGTACTTGACTAAGATAACCAGAAAAAACTTCGCTAGCACTCAATTGGGAGTAGTCAGCAACATCGAATCTGACTTTACGTCGTCCAATGTGTTCTTCCTTGGCAGAATGCTTAGCCGGTACAATGGGCCTTCCCAGTTCTTTAAAGCCGGTGGCAGTGATCACCACATCTTCATCATGAGCATCAGGCGTCTTTAGTGGACTAGAGACGTCAGGGTTTATAGGTTCATCAATGACTCGCTCCACAAGGGGGTCAGAAGCTGCTGGTGGGTCTTCGTGCACCGACTCGAAGGCTTGAGGAACGAAGATTTCAGGCTCTGGGATCTGTTGCTCCGGTTCATTGATCTTGGGATCCTCAGCCGACTTGTTTTTCTTTGTTTGTTTGCTGGGCTTGGCTTTTCCGCTGCATGAGTCATGAAGTCAGTATAAACATAACAGGATCAGAATGAGTAAATGATAAGTAAGTTGTCATTACCCAGGACCGGTCTTGAAATCCGGCATGTTGGATTGAATTGAATCTCTGGAAGAGGAATGCGATGTATCCTGATAGTTTGAGTCGGAAGAGTTGAGTGGTTGACGAGTAAGACCCGCCAAAGGGTAAAAAGAGTGTAAGTTGGGGGTGACCTCATTTTGACACTTCCTTGGCGTGTTCGGTACGCCGGAAGAGAGTTACACTCTTTGCTTGTCCGAGTCTGCCGCCGGCTCTCGTGTTTCTGTTGCTTCAAAATAAAGTGAGGATCCACATGATCTAAGGAGTGTGAAAATCTTACTTTCCATGTTACTCTTCGGATTCTTTGTCTTGGCAAAGGCTGGGAGTCGGAGGAAATAATATTTACCTCTTCTTCCACTCCCTGACTCATTCCCATGTCATCCTGATGATAATTAGTATCAATAAGATGGTTAAAAAAGGAGCCAATAGAGTCAAGAGCTACCTCCGACTGAGAGGAGTGCTCCAGTTGAAGCAAGTCAGAAGCACTGGGTTTTTCCCCCCTCTTTTTGGTATCCTTCCTGGCTCTTTTTGCAGCTTCATGGTCATATTTTTTCTTCCAAAATTTGTCGTTAGCCTGTGAAAGTTATCAAAAGTGAATTAAGATAAAGTGACAGATATGAAGGAAAATTAACTAAGGTTGGCGGGTTACTACTGGTGCCGGGTTAGACTTGCAGAAAGGGCTCAAGACCACCTTGCTACTGTCTGTTAGGCTCTCATTCAGAAGAGATTTTGTCATCTCATTGATAGCAGCAATAGTTAAGTCCTCAGAACTATGGCGCAGTGGATCCTTCTTCTCGCCCGTGTAAGTACACATTAATCCAGAGTGGCGACTCAAGGGAACAACCCGCCATGCAACCCAACACCGGACCAAATCATTGCCATTTAAGCCATTGCCCAACAGAGCTTTGACTTTGGCAATAGTAGGGGCAAGTTTCTAGCTTTCTGTAGCTATCAATTTGTTGGGGAGAGGATGGTTTGATTCAAGACGCAGAGCGTGAAAGCTGGGCATAGGGTTCTCATCAGCCGGAGAAGTATCTTGGCAGTAAAACCATGTCTAGTTCCAGTCTTTGGGATGACTTGGCGGTTGCGCATAAGGAAAAATGGCATCTCTCCGCTGTTGGATTGAAAGCATGCCAAGTTCCAAGCTAGGTCCGTTGGAGTATTCATTCCGGTGGTTCAAGTAAAAGAACTCTCTGAATAATTCCAAAGTGGGCTCCTCGTGAAGGTAGACTTCACAGTACACTTGGAAATTGCATATGTTAGACACGAAGTTGGGTCCGATGTCTTGAGGGTGGAGATCAAAAAAGCTCAGAATGTCCCTGAAGAACTTAGAGCCTTGCGGTGAAAAGCCACGGTTCATGTGATCAGTAAAGACGATAACTTCCCCTTCTTCGGGCTGATGTTTTTCTTCCATCGGTTCAGGGGGCCGGTAAGATCTGGCATCCTTTTTGGGGAGATAGTCGGTTTTCACAAAATCTTCAAGTGTACTCTCCGTGATGATGGAGCAAACCCAATTACAGGAAGTGATTGCTTTGGGCGGAATTGTGAAGAAGGAAGCCTAAAAAAGAGTAATTTGCCGGTTCAAATTTAAGCCTGAGGGAAAAGTTTTACAGCACATATTTAGAATGGTGGCTTGCAAAGGGGACTAATGGTATATGACTAACTATGTCAGGTTTTTAAGCCGCCATGAGCAGTTTGATGTTGTCCATTGAGTATTGCAGTTAAAGCCGGTGGTATGAGCCGCCATGACTAGGTGGATCTATCGAGATGCAGTTTTTTTGCTAAGTACGGCAGAAACAGATTTCACAGATTGCAAGCCTTATTTCAGATCAACGGCAGTTTAGAAAAAGGAAATAATACAAGACCTAAAAAGCCAGTACAGGGAGTTCATAAGCTCTAACGAGATCTCTTTCCAAAGAAAGGGGGTCCGCTGGTATTGAAGGTGAAGGCAAAACAACTACCACATAAGTTCTATACTATTTTTAGATCAAAGGATGCTACGGAGAAGGAACTATGAAGAAACCACGAAGAACACGATGAACAGTCGGAACCCTAATGTGATCTGACGCACTGGAGGAGAAGCACTCACAGGTGCAGATTCATCTGCGGTGGGGCGCCGGCGTACTATGATCCGACATAGGTTGATGTAGCGGTCAAGGTTGAGGAGGACGAGGTGCTCTGCGTTGGTGGCGGAGCTCGAGCGGCAGAGGGTCGCGAGAGGAAGAAGACGATGGAAAAAGGGGAAGAATGAGAAGAAGACTGGTAATGGGTATTTATAAGGAAAGGGTCAATAAGTGGGTGCGAAAAAAGAGGAGGCTGAAGAAGAGCAAGATGATCATGAAATTCTTCCACGCCAAGATCAACATGAGGTTGATTATCCTCCATGTCAATGGCGTCATCATCACCCTCGACGACAACACAATGAAGAGCAACACTATGGCAAGCTCAAGTTCACAATGCCCAAGTTCAATGGAAGCAATGATCCCGAAGAATACCTCTCATGTGCATTGAAGGTCGACAAAATCTTTCGTGTGCACAACTATGAGGAAGAGAAGAATATCGCTATGGCATCACTTGAGTTCCAAGACTATGTGCTCATATGATGGGAACAAGTCCTTGAGCGCCGACAAGCAAGAGGTGAACCTCCAATCACCACTTTGGCTCAAATGAAGGATGTCATGTGAGCATGTTTTGTGCCCACCTACTACAACCTCGATCTCTTCAAGAAGCTACAACTACTCAAGCAAGGAACAAAGAGTGTTGAAGAATACTACAAGGAAATGGAGATAGCCATGAGTCGAGCCAATGTAACGGAAGATGATGAGCAAACTATGGCACGCTTCTTGAATGGTGTCAATCATCCCATCAAGAAGATTGCCGACTTCCAACCCTACTCCAACCTCATTGAGCTCGTGCATCAAGCTACCAAGGCGGAAACATGGTTATCCAGCGGCCCCGGCGTCATGTTTCTCGAGCGGTTATTAAGAAGAAGATCTGTTGAAATATGATGGATTTTTTTGTTAATTAAATGATAGGTGACGTCATGGCGGGTTATCACAAGTCCAGAAGATGACGGCATGGTGGGTTACAAATTCTCGCACAAGAGAAGAGAAGATTCTTGTAAGTGTTGAAGATTGACATGAACAAGTTCAAATCAACTAGGGGCCTAATGTTGGGGATATAACTATTGGTATGACCCGCCTAGGAGGGGCTGGGTTATACCTACGGCGAGTCTTCGTATGAAGCCCATAAGACATTGAAGATGGCGGTTCAGCTGAGGGCACGTAGAGATAAACTGCCATATATGTATAACTTTTATTATAAGGAAAGAATAGATAGTCACTGAGACGGACAATGTTTATGAGCCGGCCGGGACTCTGTGAGCCACTGGGCGTAGACCTCTGTATATAAAGGGACAACCCGGTGGCGGTTCAGGACAAGAAACAACAGATCGAAAGGTAGGTCAAGTGGATTCGCACCCCGGTAATCGTGTCATAAGCAATACCACCCAAAACTGGATCGTAGGCTTTTACCTTCACCGCAAGGGGCCGAAACCGTATAAACCCTGTGTCATATGTCCCGTTTAACCCCTTTAAGCTAACCTAGAGGCGATGGCTCCACGACTAAGTCCTTTCACGAGGACATCTGCCGTGACAATTCCACGACAGGGCCCCGAAGTGATTTCCACGATTAACGAACCCTAGGGTGCGTTTACGTGTCGGTCATCAACACTCAAAATTTTGGCCGATTTTGGTCCGTTTCCAGCACTATTACTCATCGTTTTAGGGTACTAGAGCAATTTCCATGATTGACAATCCCTCGGTTGTGTTTACGTGTCCGTCACTAACACTTATAGTTTTGGCAAATTTAGACCCGTTTCGTGGACTATTACTTACTGTTTTGGGGTCCCGAAGTGATTTCTATAGTTGTTGAACCCCAAGTTGCGCTTACGTGTCGGTCATCAACACGCACAGTTTTGACCGATTCTGACCTGTTTTGTGGACTATTACTCACTGTTTTGGGGTCCCTGAGCGATTCCCCACAGTTTAGGCCGATTCTGGAAGTTTCGTGGACTATTACACGCTGTGTTGGGGTCCCGGAGTGATTTCCACGATTAACGAACCCCGGAATGCGTTTACGTGTCAGTCATCAACACTCGCGAGTTTTATCGATTCTGACCTATTTCGTGGACTATCACTCACCATTTTGGGGTCCCAAAGCGAGTTCATGGTGGTTGAACTCCAAGGTGCGCTTACGTGTCGGTCAACAACAATCGCAGTTCTGGCCGATTCTGGCCCGTTTTATGGACTATTAGTCACTAATTTTGGGGTCCCGAAGAGATTCACATAGTTGTTGAACACCAAGGTGTGCTTACGTGTCGGTCATCAACACTCACAGTTTTGGATGATTCTTGGCTGTTTCGAGCACTATTACTCATCGTTTTAAGGAGCCAGAGCAATTTCCATGATTGACGATCCTCCGGTTGCGTTTACGTGTCCGTCGTTAACACTTATAGTTTTGGCCAATTCTGACACGTTTGGTGGACTATTACTTACCGTTTTGGGGTCCCGCAGCGATTTCCATAGTTCTTGAACCCCAAGTTGCGTATATGTTTCGGTCATCAACACTCACAGTTTTGGCAGATTCTGGGTAGTTTTGTGGACTACTCTTTCTTTTGGGGTCCCGGAGTGATATCCACTATTAACGAACCCCGGGGTGCGTTTACATGTCGCTCATCAACACTCACAGTTTAGGCCGATTCTGGAAGTTTCGCGGACTATTACACGCTATTTTGGGGTCCCGGAGTGATTTCCACGATTAACGAACCCCGGAGTGCGTTTACTTGTCGGTGATCAACACTCGCGAGTTTTATCGATTCTGATGTGTTTCGTGGACTATCACTCACCATTTTGGGGTCCCAAAGCGAGTTCATGGTGGTTGAACCCCAAGGTGCGCTTATGTGTCGGTGAACAACAATCGCAGTTCTGGCCGATTCTGGCCCGTTTATGGGCTATTACTCACTAGATGAACCCTGGGGTGCATTTATGTATCGTTCATCAATAATCCTAGGTTTGTCCGATTCTGAGCTCGATCATGGAGTATTACTCACCGTTTTGGGGTCCCAAAGTGATTTCCATGGTTGTCGAACCCCAAGGTGTGCTTACGTGTTGATCGTCAAGACTCGAAGTTTGGGCTGATTCTGGACCATTTCTTGGACTATTACTCACTTTTGGGGTCCCGAAGTGATTTCCATGATTGACGAACCCCGGGATGCGTCTACGTCTCGGTCATCAACACTCACAATTTTGGCCGATCCTGGTCTGTTTCGTGCACTATTACTCATCATTTTGGGGTCCCAGAGCGATTTCCACGATTGATGATCTCCAGGGTGCGTTTACGTGTCTATTGTCAACACTCACAGTTCTGGCCAATTCTGACCCGTTTAATGGACTATTACTCACCGTTTTGGGGTCCCGAAGCGTTTTCCATAGTCGTTGAACCCCAAGGTGCGCTTACGTGTTGGTCATCAACACTCACAGTTTGGGCCAATTCTGGCCCGTTTCATGGACTATTACTCACTGTTTTGGGGTCCCGAAGTGATTTCCATGATAAATGAACCTCGGGATGTGTTTACGTGTCGGTCATCAACACTCAAAATTTTGGCCGATTCTAGTCCGTTTCAAGCACTATTACTTATCATTTTAGGGTGCCGGAGCGATTTCCACGATTGACGATCCCCAGGGTGCGTTTACGTGTACGCCGTTAACAATCATAGTTTTGGCCAATTCTGACACGTTTGGTGGACTATTACTTACCGTTTTGGGGTCCCGAAGCGATTTCCATAGTTGTCGAACCCCAAGGTGCGTTTACGTGTCGGTCATCAACACTCAC
Organism: Triticum dicoccoides; assembly: GCF_002162155.2. Lineage (NCBI taxonomy): Eukaryota > Viridiplantae > Streptophyta > Magnoliopsida > Poales > Poaceae > Triticum > Triticum dicoccoides. The sequence goes on from NC_041387.1 coordinate 674,580,462, forward strand.
AGTTTCGGCCGATTCTGGGCAATTTCGTGGACTATTACTCTTTGTTTTGGGGTCCTAGAGTGATATCCACGATTAACGAACCCCGTGGTGCGTTTACGTATCGGTCATCAACACTCAAAGTTTTGGCTGATTCTCGATGTTTCGTGAACTATTAGACGCAGTTTTGGGGTCCCGGAGTGATTTCCATGATTAACGAACCCCAGAGTGCGTTTACGTGTCGGTCATCAACACTCGCGGGTTTTGTCGATTCTGACCCGTTTCGTGGACTATTACTCACCATTTTGGGGTCCCAAAGCGGGTTCCATGGTTGTTGAACCCCAAGGTGCGCTTACGTGTCGGTCATCAACAATCGCAGTTCTGGCCGATTCTGGCCCGTTTTATGGACTATTACTCACTGATTTGGGGTCCCTGAGCGATTTCCCTGATTGATGAACCCTAGGGTGCATTTGTGTATCGTTCATCAATAATCCTAGGTTTGTCCGATTCTGAGCTCTTTCATGGACTATTACTCATCGGTTTGGGGTCCCAAAGTGATTTCATTGGTTGTCGAACCCCAAGGTGTGCTTACGTGTTGATTGTCAAGACTCGCAGTTTGGGTTGATTCTGGACCGTTTCTTGGACTATAACTCGGTTTTGGGGTCCCGACGTGATTTCCACGATTGACAAACCCCGAGGTGCGTCTGCGTGTCAGTCATCAACAGTCACAATTTTGGCCGATCCTGGTCCGTTTCGTGCACTATTACTCACTGTTTTGGGGTCCCAGAGTGATTTCCACGATTGATGATCCCCGGGGTTCGTTTATGTGTCCGTCGTCAACACTCATAGTTCTGGCCAATTCTGACCCGTTTCGTGGACTATTACTCAGCGTTTTGGGGTCCCGAAGCGATTTCAATAGTTGTTGAACCCCAAGGTGTGCTTACGTGTCGATCATCAACACTCACTATTTTGGCTGATTCTGGGCCGCTTCAAGCACTATTACTCATCGTTTTAGGGTGCCAAAGCGGTTTACATGATTGACGATCCCCTGGTTGCGATTATGTGTCTGTCGTTAACACTTATAGTTTTGGCCAATTCTGAAACGTTTGGTGGATTATTACTTACCGTTTTAGGGTCCCGTAGCGATTTCTATAGTTGTTGAACCCCAAGTTGCGTTTACGTGTCGGTCATCAACACTCACAGTTTTGGCCGATTCTGGGCAGTTTGGTGGACAATTACTCTTTGTTTTGGGGTCCCAGAGTGATATCCACGATTAACGAACCCCGGGGTGCGTTTACGTGTCAGTCATCAACACTCAAAGTTTTGGCCGATTCTGAACGTTTCGTGGACTATTACTCACTGTTTTGGGGTCCCGGAGCGATTTCCACGATTGACGATCCCCGGGGTGCGTTTATGTGTCCGTCGCCAACACTCACAGTTCTGGCCAATTCCGACCCGTTTTGTGGACTATTACTCACCGTTTTGGGGTCCTGAAGCGATTTCCATAGTCGTTGAACCCCAAGGTGCGCATACGTGTTGGTCATCGACACTCACAGTTTTGGCCGATTCTAGCCCGCTTCATGGACTATTAGTCACTGTTTTCAGGTCCCGAAGTGATTTCCACGAAAGATGAACCCCGGGATGCGTTTACATGTCAGTCAGCAACACTCAAAATTTTGGCCGATTATAGTTTGTTTCGAGTACTATTACTTATCGTTTATCATTTTAGAGTGCGAGAGCGATTTCCATGATTGACGATCCCCGGGATGCGTTTACGTGTCGGTCATTGTCGGTGTCAAAACCGGCGGATCTTGGGTAGGTCGTCCTGATCTATGCGTCTTAGGTTGATGGTAACAGGAAGCAAGGGACACAATGTTTACCCAGGTTCGGGCCCTCTCGATGGAGGTAAAACCCTACTTCCTGCTTGATTAATATTGAAGATATGTGGAATACAAGAGTAGATCTACCACGAGATCGTAGAGGCTAACCCCTAAGAGCTAGCCTATGATGGTATGATAGTAATTGTGATTGGCCTTCTAAGGACCATCCTCTCCGGTTTATATAGACACCGGAGAGCTAGGGTTTGCATGGAGTCGGTTACAAGGAAGGAAACACAATATCCGGATTGCTAAGCTTGTCTTCCACGCAAAGGAGATTCCCATCCGACACGAGCCAAAGTCTTGAGTCTTGTATCTTGACGCTTGTATAGTCCGGACGATGTATATAGTCCTGCTGTCCGGATACCCCCTTATCCAGGACTCCCTCAGTAGCCCCTGAACCAGGCTTCAATGACGATGAATCCGGCACGCAGTCTTGTCTTCGGCATTGCAAGGCGGGTTCCTCCTCCGAATACTCCAAGGTTATTATCGAACACATAGACCGTGTCCGGATCTGCAAAGTGATCTTCAGATGCCACCGTAGAGAGAATGATACTCCAGCTGACAACTTTTAGACGACATGACATGCCATTAGGGCCAGGTCATTACTCGAAACATTTTTCCACAACCAGCCACAATGCGTATTGCGAGGCGGTTTCCTTGACACGTCCTGTCAAACCAGAGATCATGTCCCCTTATCGCGGGATTCTCATCAATACGGGTATGGGTAATCCCCCCGTGCCATCAATCGTGGCGCTTGGAAAGTAAGCGATTCTCAACAGGCTAGTGGGGATGCGCACCGCTTTCGTCGCCTCTATAAAGGGATAAGAGTTCCTTATTTGTACCCACGCCTTCTTCCCCCCATCGCATACTCTTGCCACCTCGAGCTCCAGCGCCCTAGTCCAGGTCTTCTCCGCACAGTTAGTCATATCCGGAGCAGGAGGCAAGTGGGTAGTTTCCACCGCGACGGAGAAGAAGATCGCGAATCTCCGGGCGTCTGGATACTTAGCCGCTGACATAGCGCACCGGCTACCAGACGCGGGGCAGGTCATTCCAACTCCAGGACCCCATGAGAGGGTTGTGTTCCTTGCCCACTTCGTCCGTGGACTGGGGTTTCCACTCCACCCCTTCGTCCGCGGGCTTATGTTCTACTACGGGCTATACTTCCATGATCTAGCTCCGAACTTCGTCCTCAACATCTCGGCGCTCATCGTTGTGTGCGAGGTGTTCCTCCGCATCAAGCCTCATTTCGTCTTGTGGCTCCAAACCTTCTGCGTGAAGCCGAAGATTGTGAGCGGCCAACAAGCGGAGTGCGGAGGAGCCATGGTGGGCAAAATGCCTAATGTCACCTAGCCTGAAGGCTCCTTTGCAGAAACCATGAAAGGGTGGCAATGGGGATGGTTCTATATCACTGAGCCACGCGACACCAACTGGGCGCCGACCCCCGAGTTACGATATGGACCCCCTATGCGGCTCACCTCCTGGGAACAGAAGGGCCTGCTATGGGGCGAATCTACAGAGCTGACCGGACTCATCACCTGCGTCAAAGGCATGAAGGACAAGAACATCAAGCTTGTCAAGGTGATCCAAGTTATGCTCATTCGCCTGATACTGCCGTGCCAAAGGCGGGCATTCAATTTGTGGGAATTCGTCCCGACCGAACACCGGACGCTCCAGAGGCTCTACGGCATGAAGCATAAGAACGCATGGAAGGCCTTGTTCAAGGCCACCAAGGTACCTCCTCTCATAACCGAGGACCGCGGGCTCCACGCCGCACGGCAACCTACCCAGGTAAGTTCTCAGTCCGCCACCGGGTCCGGTTATTCCTAATGTACTCATGGGGAAATTCCTAAGTGATTGTGTATATTTGTTTCAGGAGTATGTGGAGATAGCGGAGCGGATCGATAGTTCGGCTCCGTTGCCGGAAAGCCCAGCCAGTGATCATCTGACGAAGATGCTGGTCCCGTTGCCCTACAAGGGGCCAGAGAAGAAGGCCGATAAGAAGGCCTCGGGGAACCGAAAGGGTCTCCAAAGTAAAGCTGCGCAAGCCTTGTCCAAAGATGACGAGGCGCACTCCTCCCCCGAAGGGGAAGAAGAAGAAGAGGAGGAGGCCGCCCCGTCCAGAAAGGATGGGGGGCCTGAGACGGCGAACCAGGGGGCCAAGAGAGGCCTCCGGCGTAAGGCCGTCATACCCTTGTCGTCTGACGATGATGAGGCAGATTCCTCCCACGGAGGTGGGGAGGAACAAGGAGAAACACCACCTCCCCGTATCGGGGGAGGGAAGAAGAGGAAGGCCGCCTCGGTGGGGGAGACTGGGACATCCAAGAAGGGAAAGGCATCCCTTCCGGACTACTCCGCCACCGCCGCCGATAGCAAGGAAGGTTGGCTGCCCAGGAAGAAGCCCCTTGTGCGGTCGTAAGTATCCGCACTCAATCGTAATTTTCGCTTCATAATTTTGTTTATAATACCGAACTTGTATGCAGTCCGTCCAGGGCCCATCTGGGAGTGTCGTCTTCGGACGGGTCCTTGAGTGAGTCAGCAATGAACTCACTCCCGACGGCCACGTCTCCTCGTCCTGGGGACGACACGGAGGTGTTGTCCCGAAGGCTCCCGATGATGACGGAGGTGGCCCTGGAGGCGCCTCAAGGCGGTGTCTCAGGCGTCGGACTAGCGGGGTTTAAGGTCCCCGCGGATCTTGTCGATGAAAGCCACGGCAAGCCGGCCTCTCAGCCAAACATTGTTCCGGAGCCTTCAGTGGTTCCGGACATGGCGGACAGCCCCACGTTATGGAGGGAGGGCCGTCTATATCAAGGACTTCCGCTGCGCCCCAGGCGCCGGATTGTCTGCTGGAAGCGCTTTGAGGCGCTTCCCTAGATGAAGAGCACCGTACTCTCATGAGTGCGGTGATTCAGAAGGTTTCGTCAGCCAAGAGTGGACTAACCGAAGCCTGCACCAGCCTCCTAACAGGCTTTGAGGTAAGCAGTAAAAATGTGTAAAATCACCACCCGATAGGTAGTAGCCCTTGATACATTGTTTGGTGTTCGGAAAGAAAAACCAAACGGAGGGTCAATTATAATCCGCAGGAATCTAACAATAAGTGTTGAATGTAAGTAAACAGGCTGTGCTGCTGGCCGCTGCTGCTCGCACGGCCGAAATCGCCGGCCTGCCGCGGGATTTGGAGAGGGCACAGGGAGAGCTCGGCCTCGCGAGGACGCAGCTCGAAGAGAACAAAGGTGAATGATTTCCCTTTCTGATATAATAAATAACAAATAAAATTTGATTATGCTAACGACTAGACGTCGATGTGGTAACAGAGGCTGCCACCGAAGTCGCGTCTCTCAAGAAGGTGCTGTCCGAGGCTGAACACAAAGTGGCCTTGGAACTCAAGGAGCGCAAAAAGCAAGAGGCCCGAGTGGGCGAGGTACAAGAAGAGCTCCAGGAGCCCGGCAAGAAGCTCGAGTCTGCGGAGTGGGAGCTTAAAGCAAAAGAGGCCGAGCTTGCGAAGGCCCTTACAAATACAAAAGACGCAAGGCCGAAGCCGAGAGGGCTCAGCTAGAGATCTAGGAGGCCAAGAAAATAGTGGCGGGTAAGAATTTTTTTATGCAAAGCAAACATGTGGAGGAGGCGTTTCTTTTACTTACTCGAATCCGGCGCTCTCCAGGGGCATTCGCAGACCTGCCACGCAGCGTATCAGATGCCGCGGAGTTCTACCGTGCCCAGGAGGGGATCTCAACGGAGAAGTTGTTCTGGTCCCAGTATATTGGGGCCGAACATGCAATGCCTCTGAGTGATTAACTGAAGCAGTTGGTCGAACTCCACAAGGCGAACGAAGTGGCTATGAAGAATCTCATAGTCCGGATATGGCCTGGGGAGCTTCTGCCCACCAGCTACTTCGGCCTGATCAAGCGAATGGTGGATTCTTGTCCGCGACTGGAAGTCATCAAGCGATCCATTTGCATTGAGGGTGTCCGCCGGGCCCTTGCCCGCGCCAAGGTGCATTGGGGCAAGCTGGATGCGGAGAAGCTGGTGAAGGACGGGCCGCCGGAGGGCAAGCCGCATCGCGTCCCCGAGAAGTATTATGATGGCGTCATGAAAGATGCTTGCCTGGTGGCCGATGAATGTACCAAAGACATAATTTTTGAATGAAGTCACTTCTGTCATGTCTATAATATAAAGACGAAGTTATTTGCGCTATGTAGCGCTTTTTTGATTTAAAATATTACCTTCTGAGAGGCAGTTTATCAAATTCTGAAAGTAGGCCAGTCGTCGGCTTTCGCCCCCATGTAACTAGTACTGGGGTGTTCGTGGAAAACCCGGACACTCTTTATCCAAATGTTTGGTCCCTTAAGGAGGTGTCCAGCACAGCGAACCAGGCAATCGGACTATACAGCTTTATAACCTTCACTTAGCCATAGAAGTATATGATTTTAAATTTCGGCGAAGCCCCTAGAGTCCGGAAGGCCGAATTGGGGCGCTATACACGCCTATATCGGACAAAGCCGACTTAATGCTTAATGCGGAAAATATCTTTAAGGATTTTAAGACCTCTCTAACAGCGACCAGTCTCTCGCCACATCATGTCGGACAGTTTTGTTCTTTCTCTACTAAGGTGCTCGTCCGGCAGAACCAGGGCACAATCGCAGTAGTTCTCCCTTCGGTATCTTAGCCGAATTAACGGAAGTTAAGGCACCAAAGCAAGGGAGCCGATCTATCCCAACCGTAACCTAGACATGATTCGGAGCTGATGCATATAATGCTATAAGTTCGGGGTGCCGCACTGTTGAAAGTGTTCGGACTTGACTTCCCGTATTGTGGGGTACCATAAGGAGCCCCTGGCAAACTACACGTACCAAAGTGTACGGACGCAAAATTAAATAGACATTTATAAAAAATTCTCAAGTAAAAATAAATAAGCTGACACTATATGTGGTCTCCCATTGATGAATAATACGTTTAAGCGTATGTTTACAATGTGTGCATTAAGCGGAGACAAAATAGGATGATTTGACATATCCTATCCAGGGGAAGGCTACGTATAGATAGATAAAGCAGGAAAAATGATCGTAAATAGATTCCACCTGGGTGTTTCCTGCTATGCCCAAAGCATGTTGCCTCCTGGGTTTCCTCTCCTTTGTAAGTTCAACAATCCGGATATTCTGGAGAGGCTGCACTAAAGCAATGTCCTTAAAGGTGAATGGAAAGGTTATGAAGTGATACCGTACTGTTGACTGAGCCCTTGATACGCCTCCGCCTGTGCCGATGGTATTTTGAGTGCGTAATTGTGTACGCGTGGCACAAATGCTGCTTTGATGGGATTTGAGCGGAGGCCGGACTGCTAGTCATGCTCTTGTCATGCCTGCTGATCTTGCTCCGGGGTGTTCCGCCCTTGCTTGACGGGGCTTGAAAATGTCGTCGCCGGATTGGTGGTTTGCCGGAGGAGGCCGCATTGTACTTCTGCCGCAAGGGCCGCAGTATGTTCTTCTGTGTGGAGAGAGCGGTCCATATTCCTGTTGACTGTTATGACCCCGCTTGGGCCTGGCATCTTGAGCTTGAGGTATGCATAGTGTGGTACCGCATTGAATCTAGCGAATGTGGTTCGTCCGAGCAGGGCATGGTAAGCACTGCGGAAAGGGACGATATCGAAGATTAGCTCTTCGCTTTGGAAATTATCCGGAGATCCGAAGACCACTTCCAATGTTATAGAGCCCGTGCAACGGGCTTCTACTCCAGGAATGACACCTTTAAAGGTGGTTTTGGTGGGCTTCATCCTTGAAGGATCGATGCCCATCTTCCGCACTGTGTCCTGATAAAGCAGGTTCAGGCTGCTGCCTCCGTCCATAAGGACTCTTGTGAGGTGAAATCCATCTATAATTGGGTCTAAAACCAATGGTAGTAGGAATATCCCTACGATCAAAGGTTATCGGGCAAGCTGACCATGGGTTTAATTTGGGGACGACCGGCTCCATCGCATATACGTCCCATAGTGCTCGCTTTCGTTCCCGCTTGGGGATGTGAGTGGTGTAGATCAAATTGACCATTTTCACCTGGGGGGGGGCGATTTCTTCTGGCCCCCCATGTTCGGACGCCGGGGCTCATCGTCATCGTCGCTATGTAGCCCCTTGTCCTTGTTTTCGGCGTTTATTTTGCCGTCCTGTTTAAAGACCCAACAGTCTCTATTGGTGTGGTTGGCTGGCTTGTCCAGGGTGCCATGAATTTGGTACGAGTGCTCCAGTATACGGTCCAGACTGGACGGTCCTTGATTGTTGCGCTTGAATGGCTTCTTCCGCTGACCGGATTTTGATCCACTGAATCCGGCAATGACCAACATATCCTCGGTGTTGTCGCCGTTGTTCCGTCGCTTGTGTCTATTGCGCTGTGGCTTGCTATTATTGTCCCGGACATCTGAAGTTCTAGAATGTGGCGTAGTTCTACTGTGAGCCAACCAGCTGTCTTCGCCCGCACAAAAGTGGGTCATTAGTGTCGTAAGAGCTGCCATGGACTTGGGTTTCTCCTAGCCGAGGTGTCTGGCAAGCCTCGTCACGGATATTATGCTTGAAAGCCGCCAGGGCTTCGGTGTCAGGACAGTCGACTATTTGGTTCTTTTTAGTTAGGAACCGTGTCCAGAATTTCCTGGCTGATTCTCCGGGCTGTTGAGTTATGTGGCTCAAGTCATCGGCAGCCGGAGGTTGTACATATGTGCCGTGTAAATTGTCAAGGAATGCGTCTTCCAGGTTTTCCCAGCTGCCAATGGAATTTGCGGGCAAGCTGTTTAGCCAGTGCCGGGCAGGTCCTTTGAGCTTAAGGGGAAGATACTTGATGGCATGTACATCATCTCCGTGGGCCATGTGAGTGTGGAGGAGGAAATCCTCGATCCATACCGCGGGGTCTGTGGTGCCATCGTATGATTCGATGTTTATGGGTTTAAACCCTTCTGGGAATTCATGATCCATCACTTCATCAGTGAAGCATAGGGGGTGTGCGGCGCCTCTATGTCGGGCTATGTCACGGTGCAGTCCGGTTGCGTCTGACTGGTTGTATTAGGCCTGGCCAGATTTGCTGTTAGTGTATCCTGTATGACGATCATCGTCATGTGCTCTGCCGTGCCCCCGTGATCCGTAGATCGATCTTGGTTGTCCTGCGGCGTTATCCAGTTTATCGCGTAGGTCATGAGTGTTGCCCCGGCCCGTAGTAAACCGGTGCGGGGGTACAGGCTGGTATTTCGGCTGATATGCCGTTTTTTCCCGACCTCGAGGCGGCCGGTCAGCCGTGGGGCACTCGAGTCCGTATTCCTCGGCTGCCAGGACTTCTGTCCATCTGTTTGTGAGCAGATCTTGATCAGCTTGGAGATGATGTTGCTTCTTCTTCAGGCTTCTCGCAGTGGCAATAAGTTGGCGCTTGAAGCGCTCCTGCTCTGCGGGGTCTTCGGGTACGCCGAACTCGTCATCGCCGAGGCTAATCTCGTCTTCGGAGAGGGGCATGTAGTTGTCCTCCTCCGGATACCTGTCTATCGCCTGTTCGTTTGGGCTGTCATGCCCGTCTTCCTGTTCGGCCTGCTCAAAGGCGGGCTGTTCGGGGTTGTATTCATCGTTGGCACCGTCCGGATTATTATCATCTCCGACACCGGTATTTCTTTGGTGGGGCTTGGAGCGGCGCTGGCGAGGCCCATGCTTTGCTTTCTTTATGGAGGGGTTATCCTCCATTGCCTCCTCGCCATTCGTTTCTTTCGGAGTGTCCACCATATATATATCATATGAAGAGGTGGCTGTCCACCGCCCTGTGAGCGGTTGCTCCTGAGTATCTCCTGCATCGTCGTCCATACCGTCGATGTCTTCGAAGTCAAAGTCGAGCACGTCGGTTAAATCATCGATCGTGGTGACAAAGTGGGTGGTGGGTGGGCAGCGAATTCCTTCGTTGCCCGCTTCCCACTCCAGGCGGACATAGTTCGGCCCAGAGTCTCCTGACAGAGAGAGAGAGACTTCGATGAATTGAGCATGTCGCCAAAGGGTGAGTGCTGAAAGTTTTCCGCAGCGGTAAACTCCATTATCGGAGCCCAACCTGACTCGGCTGGCTCGAGAGTGAGCGGACCAGGACCAACAGCCGGATATGAGTCCGGAGGTCCGGGGTTACATGCCTCCACAGAGGTGGGACCCATGTTCGGCTCCACCGCTGATAAGTGTGCAGCCAACGGAGCGGGGTCCAGCCCTTCGTCCACGGGCACCGCAACCTGTCCTGGATTTAGATCCAAGGCTGCTTCAGGGATAATGTCCCGGACAATGACCGATAGCAGGTCTAGGCCGTGCTCGTCGTGGCTGTCCGGCACTCCTGGCGCAGGCTCGAATCCGTCGAAGATCAAGTCTCCGTGGATATCTGCCGTGTAGTTCAAGTTTCCGAACCTGATCTGGTGGCCAGGGGCGAAGCCGTCGATCTGCTCCAACTGGCCAAGCGAATTGGCCCGAAATGCGAAGCCGCCGAACACAAAGATCTGTCCAGGGAGAAAAGTCTCACCCTGGACCGTGTTGTTGACGATTGAAGACGCCATCAAGCCTTGAAGCGACGACACAGAGAAACTCTCAATGAAAGCACCAATGTCGGTGCCAAACCGGCGGATCTTGGGTAGGGGGTCCCGATCTGTGCGTCTTAGGCTGATGGTAACAGGAATCAAGGGACACAATGTTTACCCAGGTTCGGGCCCTCTCAATGGAGGTAAAACCCTACTTCCTACTTGATTAATATTAAAGATATGTGGAATACAAGAGTAGATCTACCACACGATCGTAGAGGCTAAACCCTAAGAGCTAGCCTATGATGGTATGATAGTAATTGTGATCGGCCTTCTAAGGACCATCCTCTCCGGTTTATATAGACACCGGAGAGCTAGGGTTTACATGGAGTCTGTTACAAGGAACGAAACATAATATCCAGATTGCTAAGCTTGTCTTCCACGCAAAGGAGAGTCCCATCCGGACACGAGCCGTAGTCTTGAGTCTTGTATCTTGACGCTTCTATAGTCAGGACGATGTATATGGTCCGGCTGTCCAGATACCCCCTTATCCAGGACTCCCTCAGTCATCAACACTCAAAGTTTTGGCCGATTCTGGATGTTTCGTGGACTATGTCTCGCTGTTTTGGGTTCCCAGAGTGATTTCCATGTTTAATGAACCCCGGAGTGCATTTACGTGTCGGTCATCAACACTCGTGGGTTTTGTCGATTCTGACCCGTTTCGTGGACTATTACTCACCGATTTAGGGTCCCAAAGTGATTTCCGTGGTTGTTAAACCCCAAGGTGCGCTTACATGTCGGTCATCAACAATCGCAGTTCTGGCCGACTCTGGCCTGTTTCATGGAATATTCCTCACTAATTTGGGGTCCCTGAGCGATTTCCCTGATTGATGAACCCCGGGGTGCATTTATGTATCGTTCATCAATAATCCTAGGTTTGTTCGATGCTGAGCTCTTTCATGGACTATTACTCACCGGTTTGGGGTCCCAAAGTGATTTTCATGGTTGTCGAACCCCAAGATCGTGAAGAATTGCAGTTTGTGATGATTCTGGCCCGTTTCTTAGACTATTACTCAGTTTTGGGGTCCCAAAGTGATTTCCACGATCGACGAACCCCGGGGTGCGTCTATGTGTCGGTCATCAACACTCACAATTTTGGCCGATTCTGGTTTGTTTCATGCACTATTACTCACTGTTTTGGGGTCCCGGAGCGATTTCCATGGTTGTTGGACCCCAAGGTGCGCTTACGTGTCGGTCATCAAGAATTGGAGTTCTGGCAGATTCTGGCCCATTTTATGGACTATTGCTCACTATTTTGGGGTCCTGGATGATTTCCACGATGAACAAACCCCGGGGTGCGTTTACGTGTCGGTCATCAACAATCACAATTTTGGCCGATTCTGGTCCGTTTCGAGCATTTTTACTCATCGTTTTGGGGAGCCAGAGTGATTTCCATGATTAACGATCCCCGGGTTGCGTTTACGTCTCCGTTATCAACACTCAATGTTTTGGCAAATTCTGACCCGTTTCGTGGACTATATCTTACCGTTTCGGGGTCCCGCAACGATTTCCATAGTTGTTGAACCCCAAGTTGAACTTACGTGTCGGTCATCAACACTCATAGTTTTGGCCGATTCTGGCCCGCTTCGTGGACTATTACTCATTGTTTTGGGCTCCCAAAGTGATTTCCATGATTTGCAAAGCTCGGAGTGCGTTTACGTGTCAATTATCAACACTCACAATTTTGGATGATTCTGGTCCATTTCGTGCACTATTACACACCGTTTTGGGGTCCGAGAGCGATTTCCACGATGGGTGATCCCCGGGGTGCGTTTACGTGTCCCTCATCAACACTCACAATTTTGGCCAATTCTGACCCGTTTCATGGACTATTACTCACCATTTTGGGGTCCCGAATCGATTTCCATAGTTGTTGAACCGCAAGGTGCGCTTACGTGTCGGACATCAACACTCACAGTTTTGGCCGATTCTGGCCCGTTTCGTGGAGTATTACTCACTGTTTTGGGGTCCCAGTGTGATTTCCATGATTAACGAACCCTTGGATGCATTGACGTGTCGGTCATCAACACTCACAGTTTTGGCTGATTCTGGGCCGTTTTGTGGACTATTGCTCACTATTTTGGGGTCCCGGAGTGATTTCCACGATGAACGAACCCAGGGGTGTGTTTACGTGTCGGTCATCAACACTCACAATTTTGGCTGATTCTGTTCCGTTTCGAGCATTATTACTCATTGTTTTTGGGTGACAAAGCGATTTCCTTGATTGCCGATTCCCGTGGTGCGTTTACATGTCCGTCGTCAACACTCACAGTTTTGGCCAATTCTAACCCGTTTCACGGACTATTACTTACTGTCGTGGAATTATCATGTCAGATGTCCTAGTGAAAGGACTTAGTCATGGAGCTATCGCGATCGGGTTAGCTTAGAGGGGTTAAACCGGACAAATGACAGAGGGAGTTTATACTGTTTCGGCCCCTTGCAGTGAAGGTAAAAGGCTTCGATCCAGGTGTGGTGTTTTTGATGGGGTCTCGATTACCAGGGAACAAATACGCTTTGCCTAGTTCTCGAGTTGTTGTTTCTTGTCCCTGAACCGCAGCCGGGTCGTCCCTATATATACACAGGTTGACACCCGGCTGGTCTACAGAATCCCGAGGCTGGCTCATACAAGTGTCTGGCTCGGTTTCTTCCTTTCCCTATCTTACAACACAAGTCACACGCCTTATGGCGGTTTACATCTATGGGCCCTAATCCGCCATTGGGCTCCAGGGCTCTAAGCCTTCATAGTTGAAGCGCCATAGTCTTCGTCTTCATGGGCCTCTATATTGATGACCACTTGTGAGTATAATCCGGCCCCTCCTGGGCGGTTTATACTCAGTAGTTATATCCCCAACATTAGGCCCCAGATTGGTTTGAACTTGTTCATGTCAATCTTCAACTTGGAGAAATTCTGATTTGAACATCTTCGTGTTGACCTTGTAAACCGCCGTGACGTCATCTTCTGGAATCGCCGTAAACCGCCATGATGTCATCTGCGTATGTAAACCTGTAAATGCTTTTGTTATTAATTGATTTCCGAAGATCAAGGCGAAAGTTGTGCCACATTCTCTGTTTTGAGCTCCTCGATTCCCGCCCCTGCCTACTTTATCCCTTTGCCTTATAAATAGGACCAACATGTCTTCTTCTTTCCCCTTCTGCGCCTCTTCGCATCTTCCTCTTCCTCGCGATGCCCGAGCCCTAAAGCTCCGCCACCGTCCTCGTCCTTCAAGCACTGCATCACCTCTGACCACTGCATTGACCTGAACATACCAGATAAACACGACGCCTCTTCCGCTATTCCATCAGCATCAGTAAGTGCTTCTTCCCATATCACAGATATGCATTTAGGGCTTCTGCTGTTCATTAGTGTTCTTCACCCTTCCCTGCTTTTCCGCTTTTAAATCGTGTGGTTTGATCTGAATCTGATAATAGAGGCATGCAACAGTAATTTAGCCTCTCTTTCCAATAACGGAAGATACCCTTCTTTGCATAAGATCCCATCTGAGCATATGTGTTCCTCTGTTGTCGCGATTTTAGGTTAAAAACTTATCTCCTTTTCTGAACTGCAGTAGATCCAAAATTATAACACCAACTTGTGAAATCTGTTTCTGCAACACTTAGTAAATTTCAGATCTGCTTCTTCCACTGTAGGTGGTTTAACCTTTAGAATATGATAATCCTCCATGTACCATTAGCCCTCTCTTAAACCGCCAACTTTACCTGAACATTAATATCCGGTTTAGCATACAAATATGTTCGTATTGACTCCTTCCCCTGGCCTGACGCCGGTTTATGCATATCAATCTTGAATCGTAAACCGGTGTTTGAACTTCTTTTTCAGCTTGTCATAAAAAATGGCCAACCAATTCTCCTCTTGCAATTGGGTTCCCTCCCGGGTTACAGAAAAACAACTGACTGGGTACGTTTTGACTAGCGCTTTAGCAAAACAGGAAACCATCCATTGGACAGTCCCGGTTACTGAAAATCCTCCTGAACCTCAAGATGGAGAAGTAGTTGTGTTTGCACATCATCTAGATCGAGGGTTTAGCCCTCCCGGATCAAAAAATTTCCGTGATGTACTTGCCAGCTTCCGACTCCACCCTCAAGATAATGGACCGAACTTTGTGTCCAACATTTGTTACTTCCAAGTGTTTTGTAAAGTTCATCTGCAAGAAGAACCGACCGTTGACTTTTTCAGAGACTTCTTTCACTTGAACCGCCGTACTGAATTTACCGACGGCCCCAATACTGAACTTGGCGGGGTATAAATTAAGAAAAGGAAAGAAGTCAATTTTCCTCATGCTAAACACCACAGTCATCCCAAAGACTGTAACCAAACTTGGTTTTCTGCCGAAACACCACCCTTGAAGATGAAAATCATCTGCAGGGTTATCGTGCTCACCGGCTCAGTAATGAACATCCATTGCCTCATCGGCTTACTACCCAGGCACGATCAAAATATGCACCACATATTTCTAAGATCCGGGCTCTTATGGCAAACGGTTTAACCGGTATTGACCTGGTCCGTTGCTGGGTTTCGTGGAGTATCTAGCCCTTAAGCCGGCGTCCCGGTTTAATGTGTTAGTATTCTGGGGATGTCAAGGACCCTCAACGGCACATTGATATACAGTTAACTGATGACGAGATTACTGAATCTGTGAAAAAGATGATGGATGAACCAATATCTCAATGCAGCAAGACTGGGTTGTGTCCATTTTATGCTTCCAACAAACAGCCAGCTGTAAGAATTGTAACTTTCTGCTTTAATCCGCCCTCCTTTTGATACTTTCTAACGGTCTTCTGTTTATCTTTGTAGGGCAATGATCCATTCTGGAAGATGAAATCTCAAGAAAAACCGGCGAAGCCACAAGACAAACCGGTGAGAGCGCCGCGGGCTAAGTCCAAGGTCACAAAGAGGCTAGCAAAGAAGAGAACCGCCGAATCCACTAATCCGGACGGAGATGTTGATGACTCGGAATCAGAGGTAGAACTTGATTCACTTGGCTCATTTTTCATGCACCTTATTGACAATGATCATTATTAGGACGATGCGGAAGCCAGCCGTGCTGACAATGTAGAGGTAATTTCCCTTTCCACCGATTCAGATCATGTGCCAGTACATAAACTCTATCGCACAGTCCAGAAAGTAAAACATTCACATCCTCTCGCTTATTTGGATCTGCACTTTTCTTTGAAGACACAGAAACATGAAGCTCGTCGCACAACCCAGCATAGTGGCCAACAAGTTACCTCCTCCATTTTAATAGATACCCCGGTTCGAAAACACCGATCAGAGGTATTTTGTTCTTCTAATATTTTTTATCCCAAGGCGGGTTACTTCCGACAACCGCTTAATCCATCTGATTCGAATTATCAGGGAACTTCCAATTCATCCTCTGGAAATTCATCAACCACAGAGATACCTCCACTCAAGACCGTTCCTGGGTAAGTATGATAAACTTTATTTTTATTCCTTGCTCTGGTTTATTGTACTGATCTCTGTATCTTATTCTTTTCAGTGCCAAAGCCAGACTTAGCAAGAAAGCTAAGCTGACTATTCCAACTGATGATAATCAGACCCCTGAACCGGAGAAGACCCCTGAACCTCATGATCCGAATGTTGATGTTGTCCAAGAAGATCCAGTACCTCCGATTCAGGATACTTTCACTAAACCAGACAATAGAAATGTCATGAACCAGCCTGCTGATCCGCCAAGCCCAGCCAAAGATGAAGATAATATACCAAGCCCAGCCAGGGATACTGACAATCCGCCAAGCCCTGCCAAAGGTGGTGATGATGATGTTGTCATTACTGGTACTGGTCATACTGTTGCTGGCAACCCGGTCGCCTTATCAAAGCATAGCGCCAAGAAAGAATTTGCTGCTATGGGCAAAGGCAAGTAGAAAACAGATTTATCCAGCTGTGTTAACCTCAATGCTCAGGAACTCCACTATGGATTTCTAAACCGCCTGTATACAAGTCGTGACTATGAAGCCGGTTTAGTCAACTTGATGAAGGAGCGCTATGAGGTAATTCCTGTTTGAACGTGTCATAGAGTTGTTCCCCCAAGGGCCAGTTTATCTCTTCAAGATGAGATGGTACTTCCTGTTGTAAAGCTTATCCATGCTGATTTCCTTTACATCCGGTTGATCTGATCAATTAGGCATTAGCCCCCAAGTGCCAAGATTAAAACTTGTATTGATCCTAGGGACTTAAAATAGCAGTTAATAAGAAGCAATCCACATTAGCCCCCAAGTGCCAAGTGTATAACTTGTTATGTATTTGGGACATTGAAAAACTATTACCAATTGAATAACTGTCTCTTGCAGGCTAACTTAACCAACAAGGATTCTCAAATCGCTGACCTCCAGGAAAACATCAAGTCCCAGCAAGCCGAAACCTCCAAAGCCAAAGATTAATTGAAGGGCGCTTTAAAATCCATGGAACAACTGAAGGACAGCTTCAAGAACGAGCGGGCAGGCTGGGAGACTGAAAAAACCACCTTGATGAAACGGGCAGAGGATGCTGAAGCGACACTTAAACCAGTGGCATAATAGATGAGTGACTTAAAGCGGTAAATCAATGCTATGACCTCTGCTATCTTTGGTAAGTACTATTCTTCTGCTTTTTAGTAAACATCCTTGACACTACCGGTTTAACATCAATTTCTTAAACCGTTGCAGGTAGTCATGTTGCTCATCTTGGCTTGGATATGCGGAAGAAATTGAAGGCTGCCTATACCTTGATAGAGAAGCTTTATACCAGCGCTCAATGGGTCATCCGCGCAGCCTCGTACAATAAACCGCCACCAACCTTAATCAAGGATAGGTTGGCTAGATTATCCATGACTCCTGCCCAGCTAGAAGAGGTCAAGAAATCTGCTCCAAGGCCTGGCTCTTTATCTGCATTGACTCGGGCCAAAGCTTGGATAGCTGATCTTGATCCGGAAGATATTGGAAATGGCTATCCTAGCCAAAAAGAAGACGGGCCAGATTTTGACAATGAAGCCCTCAAAGCTTTGACAAAGGAGATATGCCTGCTTGCAAGCAGATTGGCCGAAGAAGTTGACTTGTCTGTCCATCGGTCCAACTATGATGCAGACAACAACCGGATTGATGCATCTATAAATGAAGTGCATAATCTAATCCCGCCAATCTGTAAGCACACTTATGCCCCTGACATTGAACTGTCAGATCTTATAAGTGATGAAGCTGTCTTCGGAGCTTTGTCTGGAAATGACTGGGCAAACATTGACTTCCAGCCAGTGGATGGGGAGGAGGAGGGTGAACCGGCGCAAGATGATCCATCAACTTCATGTCAACCTGGTGACGAATCATGATCCGGCAGCCGGCTTGATTTCCGCAGATTGCGTTCTGTGCAACAAGTAGTCATTATTTTGGGCATCAAAGCACCTTGTAATAGGCTAGTTGAAATACTTTGATCTGCTACCATCGTGCACTGCTACATGACACTGTTTAATCCGCCATGATTGTTGCTATGCTTGCTTATATGCCTTGGTAATTTCATGCAATCCTTGTTTGCGCACAAAAAAAGTTGTCCTGGCGGTTTACCGCCGGACAGTCATAATGCCCAATACAAAGCCTGGTTTATAACCAAGGCTGCAAGAATATCAAAATATGAAATAGATCATACATGTGATATTGAATCACATCGTTGGTTTACCAACTTGATTGTAGTAAGGGTGATAACCCAAATCTTGAGTGTTGATAACTCCCACCATGTTGTGCTGGTGTATAATAAGCCATGCCGGGTTATGATAAACACCGGATGATCATCCTAGGGACGCATAGTCAATGCCAGACCGGGTTAATAAACACTGATTTATAATTGGATGTGGTTGAACAACTTATAGTTGAAAACCAAGCCGGGTTAACAAAGACCGGATTAAATTGATGACTTATAGTCATGCCGGGTCAGTAGACGCCGGTTTACCGTAAAACCTTATTAAAGAGAAAAAATCTTTACAAAGGCAAATAAAACCGTGTAGTCGAGGCTTTTCAAGGGCTGCCAGGCCCAAATTCGAGGCTTTTCATGGGCTGCCAGGCCACTAAGTTAAACCATTTTGCAAAGCCTTTAAAGATGGGTATCCAATTAACCAATCGTATTTTTAACTTTGACAAGTTCAGGGTCTATATAAGATTGAGTTGTCAAACATTCGGCTGGTCATGCCAGGATTACCTGGAAGGAGTGGCTTACTTGATGAAGGCAGGTTAACCCGGGGTTTTAGGTGAATACACTAGGCTTCCAAGGCGGGCTTGATAGCCTATTACAAGGGTCCTTTCAAACTCTTTGTTGCGTTGCACAAAGAGCCCCCAAGTAACTTTGTGAGCTGTGCTCTATGGGTGCCTATGTTTGAGCTGTGCATAGCAACAAGACTCTCTTTGGCCCCTTGGGTGTGAAGCTCCCAAGCTGTGTTGTGGCGTGATAGCCGGATTAATGGACAGAACTCCGCTTTGTTAGCTGAAACCCCCATGTAATCAAGAAATATGGGAAAAACAGCAGAGGCCCTGCTTATAGCAAGGATGCCGGTTTATTATATTGACCATAATATATACATTGTCAAAATATGTACATAAGAGGAGCCTATGGCTTAGGTGTAGTAAGGCCGAAGATGAGCTATGTTCCATGGCCGACGGGTCTCCTCCACCGATTTGTGTGAGTGTTTGTGCTCTCGAACATTGATGATGTAGTATGATCCGTTGTGCAGATTCTTGCTGACCACAAAGGGCCCTTCCCAAGGTGGGGATAAATTGTGCATATCGGTCTGATCCTGGATGAGCCGGAGCACTAACTCGCCTTCTTGAAAGGTTCTTGTTTTAACCCGGCGGCTGTGATAACGCGCAGGTCTTGCTGATAAACCACCGAACAAGCCAAAGCCATGTCCCGTTTTTCATCTAACAGGTCCAGTGCTTCTTGACGTGCTTGATCATTGTCCACTTCAACATAATTGGCAACCCGGGGCGAGTCATGACGAATATCACCTAGGAGTACTGTCTCTACCCCATAAACCATGAAGAAAGGTGTATAACCTGTTGATCGATTAGGGGTGGTGTTTATGCTCCATAACACAGAAGGTAGTTCCTCCACCCAACAACCCGGCGTCCTTTTCAAAGGAATCATAAGCCGGGGCTTGATACCCTTCAAGATTTCCTGATTAGCTCTCTCAGCTTGACCATTAGACTGGGGGTGGGCCACTAATGACACATCAATCCGGATGTGCTCTCTTTAATAGAAGTCCTCCATCTCACCTTTGGAGAGGTTCGTGCCATTATCTGTGATGATGCTGTGTGGAAAACCGAAGCGGAAGATCACCTTCCTTATGAATTGAACTGCTGTGGCTGCATCACACTTGCTTACTGGCTCCACTTCAGCCCATTTAGTGAACTTGTCTACCGCCACCAACAGGTGGGTCTTCTTATCTTTGGACCGCTTAAAAGGTCCTACCATATCAAGCCCGCAAGTAGCAAACGGCCAAGTGATTGGAATCATCCTTAGCTCTTGAGCCGGAACATGAGCTCGGCGTGAAAATTTCTGACAAGCGTCACACCGTTTTACCAAGTCCTCAGCATCAGCATGAGCCGTCAGCCAATAGAAGCCATGACGGAAAGCTTTAGCAACCAAGGATTTTGAACCGGCATGGTGACCATAGTCTCCTTCGTGGATCTCTCGCAAAATCTCATGGCCCTCTTCAGGAGAAACACAGCTCTGGAACACACCTGATACACTGCAGTGATGTAACTCGCCATTGTGAATAACCATGGACTTTGATCGCCGGACTATCTGTCTGGCCAGAACTTCATCTTCTGGCAACTCACCCCGGTTCATATACGCCAAATATGGAGCCGTCCAATCCGGAATAATATGTAAAGCGGCCATCAACTGTGCCTCCGGATCAGGAACAGCCAAGTCCTCCTCTGTAGGCAACTTAACTGACGGGTTATGCAGGACATCCAGAAAGGTATTGGGTGGCACCGGTTTACACTGAGACCCCAGCCAGCTTAAAGCATCTGCCACTTTGTTTTTGCGCCAATCAATGTGCTCAACCTGATAACCCTTGAAGTGACCAGCCACAATATCCACCTCTCGTCTGTAAGCCGCCATGAGTGGATCCTTAGAGTCCCAAGTACTAGAAACTTGCTGAGCCACCAGATCAGAGTCCCCAAAGCATCGTACCCGGCTTAAGTTCATTTCCATAGCCACGTGAAGACCGTGGAGCAAAGCCTCGTGCTCAGCTACATTGTTAGTACAAGGAAACATTAAGTGGAGAACATAACGAATTTTATCACCTTCAGGGGAAGTAAGGACAACTCCAGCCCCCGAGCCCTCCAATTGCCTGGATCCGTCGAAGTGGATAGTCCAGTATGTGTTGTCCGGTTTGTCTTCCAGTGCCTGCAACTCTGTCAAGTCATTGATGAAGTCGATGAGCGCTTGAGACTTGATAGCTGTCCGAGGCATATACTTTAACCCGTGCGGTCCAAGCTCAATAGCCCACTTTGAAACCCGGCCAGTTGTCTCCCTGTTCTGAATTTTATCTCCCAAAAAGGAGCAGAACTGACCACTGTGATGGGGTGGCCCTGAAAGTACTGCTTAACCTTCCGACTCGCCATGAAAACCCCATACACCAGCTTCTACCAATGCGGATATCTTTGCTTTGACTCGATGAGCACTTCACTGATATAGTAAACCGGTCTTTGAACCGGATATTCCTTCCCAGCCTCCTCGCGCTCGACCACAATAGCCACGTTGACAGCCCGAGCATTAGTAGCCACGTACAATAACCGCGGCTCATTATCAACCAGAGCAGCAAGGACCGGCGGTTCAGCCAACTGCCTCTTCAAGTCCTCAAACGCCGCATTAGTAGTGTTACTCTAGACAAAAGTGTTTGTCTTCTTCAACATCTGATATAGAGGGATCGCCTTCTCTCCCAACCGGCTGATAAACCGGCTCAGGGCCGCAATACGACCCGCCAGACGTTGAACATCATTGATACACGCCGGTTTAGCCAGAGATGTAATAGCCTTGATCTTTTCCGGATTAGCCTCAATGCCCCTATTAGACACCAGGAAACCTAAGAGCTTGCCTGCCCAAACATCAAAGACGCACTTGGCTGGATTGAGCATAATCTTATAAACCCGAAGATCGTCAAAGGTCTCCTATAAATCTTCAATCAATGTCTCCTTCTTCCTGGACTTTACCACAATATCGTCCACATAAGCATGAACATTGCGCCCAATTTGGGTATGAAGACAATTCTGCACACAGCGTTGATAAGTCGCCTGGGCACTCTTGAGCCCAAAAGGCATAGATACGTAGCAGAAGGCTCCAAAGGGAGTGATGAAAGCTGTTTTCTCCTGGTCCTTAACTGCCATCTTCATCTGATGATAACCAGAATAAGCATCCAAGAAATTCAAACGCTCACAACCCGCCATAGCATCAATGATCTGATCAATATGAGGGAGAGCAAAAGGATCGGTCGGACAAGCTTTGTTCAAGTCCGTGTAATCCACACACATGTGCCAAGTGCCATTCTTCTTAAGCACTAGTACCGGATTGGCCATCCACTCTGGATGAAAAATCTCAATAATAAACCCAGCAACCAACAACCGGGCTACCTCTTCACCAATGGCCTTGCGCCTTTCTTTGTTGAAGGAATGAAGAAACAGCTTGATCAGTTTAAACTTGGGATCAATATTGAGATTGTGCTCAGTGAGTTCCCTCGGTACACCTGGCATGTCAGAAGGCTTCCATGCAAAGATGTCCTGTTCTCAAGGATGAACTCGGTGAGCGCGCTTTCCTATTTCAGATCCAGATTAGTGCTGACACTAAACTGTTTGGATGAATTGCCAGGAACAAAATCAACCAGCTTACTCTCATCACCCGGTTTAAACTTCATGGTTGGGTCATGCTCTGTGGTGGGCTTCTTCAGAGGAGTCATATCTGCCGGATCAACATTGTCCTTGTAGAACTTCAACTCTTCTGCCACACAAACCGACTCAGCATAAGTCGCATAACCTTCTTCGCAGTCCAGAGCGATCTTACGACTCCCATGTAACATAATGGTCCCCTTATGACCCGGCATTTTGAGCTGTAGATAAACATAACATGGCCTTGCCATGAACCTTGCATAAGCCGGCCGTCCAAACAAGGCATGATATGAGCTCTGGATCTTTACCACCTCAAAGGTTAAGGTCTGTGACCTGGAATCACGGTCATCTCCAAATACCACTTCCAGATTTATCTTACCAACTGGGTACACTGATTTACCTGGTACCACTCTGTGGAAAACAATATTTGACGGTTTAAGATTTTTATCCGTCAAGCCCATGCGCAGGAAGGTTTCATAATACAGAATGTTGAAACTGCTCCCTCCATCCATGAGCACCTTGGTGAACCTATAACCTCCAACCTGAGGCGCCACCACCAAAGCCAGATGACCCGTATTGTCAACTCAGGGTGGATGATCCTCTCTACTCCACACAATGGGCTGTTCAGACCAATGTAAGTAACATGGCACTGCCGGTTCAACAGCGTTTACTACCCTTTTGTCAAGCTTCTAATCGCTCTTGCACAAGCTAGTTGTGAAAACATGATACTGCCCACTATTCAATTGCTTCGGGTGACTCTGATAACCCGATTGTTGTTGATTCCCCTGATTGTTCTGCTGATTATAACCACCCTGGTTGTTCTGATTGCCCTGATTATTTTTAAAACCTAAGCTTGAACCGCCTCTGCCATAACCCGACCCATGAGATCCAAGACTTGAACCGCCAGATGGACCCTGATCATACCACAAAAGATCAGAGTTTCTGAACTCTCGCATAATGAAATAGTCCTTCCAGAGGTGCGTGGCTGGAACCTCCTTTGTCCCGTGCTTCGGGCAAGGCTGATTCAACAAACACTCTAGATTCATACCGCCACCGCGCTGGAGAGGTTTACTCTTACGACGTTGATTATTACCCTGCACATTGGTGTTAGCCACAAAATTGGAATTGTCTGCTTTACGATTACCATTGTTACCATTACACGCAGGGTTAGGCTGTTGTCCCTTGGTGTTGCCGCTCTTCTTTCCCTTCCCCGGCTTTTCCTCGTCAGACTCGGGATCCTTGGTACTATCAAAGTGAGCATACTTAACCAGAGCCCCCATGAGTGTTCCCATATCATTGCAGTGACGCTTGAGCCGCCCCAACTTGAACTTCAAAGGCTTGAACTCGCAATTGCCCTCCAACATTATAATTGCTGAATCTGCATTGATGCGGTGAGATGAATGTAAGATCTAAGAAACCCGGCGTACCAAATGGATAGTCGATTCACCCTCTCCTTGAACACAAACAGCCAGATCAACAATGGACATTGGTTGCTTGCAAGTATCTTTGAAGTTGTTGATAAACCGGCTCTTCAATTCGTCCCAAGACCCTATAGAATTAGGGGGCAAACTCTTTAACCAAGTACGAGCTGTTCCTTCTAGAATCATAGTGAAATACTTAGCACACACCGCCCGCTCCATCCACGTCCAGCATCTCCATGGCCATCTCATAGCTTTCTACCCATGACTCGGGGTGTAAGTCAGCAGTGTAATTGGGCACTTTTCGAGGGCCTTTGAAGTCCTTGGGAAACCGCACATTGCGCATGGCCGGCGTGAGACATGGCACCCCCAAAGTGGTAAAAGCAACTCCTGGTTCCACTGAAGTAGTTGCACTAACCGGCCTAAGATGACGCTCCACATCCTGTGCAGTCAATCTGGTGCCGCGACGCGCTCGTCCTTGGTCCACTAAATCCTGTGCTTCATTCCTTCCCCCTACCGGGTTAGGCCTTTGTGGCGGATTATGATTCCGTCCACTGCTTGACACAGTTGGCTCTTCAACATGCCGGCTGTAACTCCGGCTTGGAAGAGGGGTAGAGTGAATCCTGTCATGACTGTATGAATAAGCCTGTTGCTGAACCATTGCTATCTAGTGTAAATCTCTAGCCCGTCGTGTCTCAATCGCCGCAGGGGTGTCACCTCCCATAGGAATAGCAGCCAATCTTGACGTCGTGGCAATCATATTGTCCAAAGGGGTAGGAAAGTAACCCAGTGGTGTTGGCACGTATTGTTACGGATCACCACGGTTCAACTCGGTGCCCGGCTGAACTGGGGCTCCTGTCCTGGGTGCTTCAACCCGGTTCACCACGGGCGGGTTACTGGTGCCCGCTCCTGGTGAATTAAAGAGATTCCTTGCTTCGTAAACCGGTGGTAGTCGAGACTGGTGCCTCCTCCTCATCACCTCGTTTAAAGCGTTCTGGTCCAGCATAAGCCGGTTAGACTCCGCATGAACTCGCTGAGCCTGAGCATCCAAAGCGATCCGCTCCTCCGCCATCCTGGTCTCCTCAGCAGCCATGTCCTCCTTAGCCTGAGCTATCTGATCTCACAACTTTCTGACTTCTGCATTATGCTCATCCCGATTATCTAGATTAACCTCTGTAGTCAACAAAGTTGCTAAAGTGTCCACAAAATGGATAAGACTTGAGCCGGCGGGCGTGCCGGGCCTCCTGCCCAGCTGCTGATCCGGAAATCATCGCCATGGCTGTTGAAGATTGAGGTGCGAGCTCTGTACCGGCCATGAAGATTGCAACTCGGCTTGGCGGTTCAAAGGGTCCCGGAATACTGTCACCATCAAAACAACCCCCAAACAGGCCGTCCTGAACTTGATACAAAGACTCGGTCTCGCCGGTGGATGACTCGCCATCTGCATAGACGGTCGCCTCACCATCAGATACCGGCTTAGATTCGGTACCATGGATGAATTCTATGAACGCACGCTTCATGGCGGGCTGAACCAGGGCGGGGCTCGCACGCTGAACCGTCTCAACGAGGTCGGTGCAGATGTTCGGCTCAGGGCCCGGTTCGTCGATCTTGCCGATGAAGACGTGAATTCCTCTAAAGGGGACCCGGTACCCGTACTTGATTGAGCCGGCGTCGAGGCCCCAGCCTGCGTCCTCGATGTAGAGCTTGCCGCAACGATTCTTAGTCATCCGGCCCACCGTGTACCCCTTGAGCCCTTTGAACTTGCCCTCCAAGAACTTGAAACCATCGTGTGATAGCCCCACGATGGGCGCCAACTATCATGGAATTATCACGTCAGATGTCCTAGTGAAAGGACTTAGTCGTGGAGCCATCGCGATCGGGTTAGCTTAGAGGGGTTAAACCGGACAAAGGACATGGGGAGTTTATACTGGTTCGGCCCTTGTGGTGAAGGTAAAAGCCTATGATCCAGTTGTGGTGTTTTTGATGGGGTCTCGATTACCAGGGAGCAAATACGCTTTGCCTAGTTCTCGAGTTATTGTTTCTTCTCCCTGAACCGCTACCTGGTTGTCCCTATATATACACAGGTTGACGCCCAGCCGGTCTACAGAATACCGAGGCCGGCTCATAC
The DNA here is from genome assembly GCF_002162155.2 of Triticum dicoccoides. NCBI lineage: Eukaryota > Viridiplantae > Streptophyta > Magnoliopsida > Poales > Poaceae > Triticum > Triticum dicoccoides. Next base: position 674,606,304 of record NC_041387.1, read on the forward strand.
AAGTGATCGGCTTGGTTTCTTCCATTCCCTATCTTACAACACAAGTCACACGCCTTACGACGGTTTACATCTATGGGACCTAATCCACCATTGGGCTTTGGGCCACTAAGCCTTCATAGTTAAAGCGCCATAGTCATCATCTTCATGGGATTCTATATTGATAACCACTTGTGAGTATAATCCGGCCCCTCCTGGGCGGTTTATACTCAGTAGTTATATCCTCAACACTTACCGAGTTGGGGTCCTGAAACTATTTCCATATTTGTTGAACCCAAGTTGTGCTTATGTGTCGGTCATCAACACTCATAGTTTTGGCCGATTCAGGCCCGCTTCATGGACTATTACACACTGTTTTGGGGTCCCGAAGTGATTTCCATGATTAACGAATCACGGGGTGCGTTTACGCGTCAGTTATCAACATTCACAATTTTGGCCGATTCTGGGCCGTTTCATGGACTATTACTCACCGTTTTGGGGTCCCAGAGTGATTTCCACGATGAACGAACCCGGCGTGCATTTACGTGTCGGTTATCAACGCTCACAATTTGGGTCGATTCTGGTCCGTTTCGAGCACTATTTCTCATCGTCTTGGGGTGCCGAAGTGATTTCCACAATTGACGATCCTCGGGGTGCGTTTACGTGTCCGTTGTCAACACTCAAACTTTTGGCCAATTCTGACCTGTTTCGTGGACTATTTCTTACCGTTTGGGGGCCCCGCAACGATTTCCATAGTTGTTAAACCCCAAGTTGCGCTTACGTGTCGCTCATCAACACTCATAGTTTTGGCCGATTCTGGCCCGCTTCATGGACTATTACTCATTGTTTTGGGGTCTCAAAGTGCTTTCCACAATTTACTAACCTCGGGGTGCATTTACGTGTCGGTCATCAACACTCACAATTTTGGACGATTCTGGTCCGTTTCATGCACTATTACTCACCGTTTTGGGATCCTAGAGAGATTTGCATGGTTGGCGATCCCCGGGGTGCGTTTACGTATCCGTCATCAACACTCACAAATTTGGCCAATTCTGACCCGTTTCATGGACTATTACTCACCATTTTGGGGTCCCGAAGCGATTTCCGTAGTTGTTGAACCCCAAGGTGCGGTTACGTATCAGTCATCAACAATCACAGTTTTGACCGATTCTGGCCCGTTTCATGGACTATTACTCAATTTTTTGGGGTCCCGGAGTTATTTCCATAACTAACGAACCCCTGGATGAATTTACGTGTCGGTCAACAACACTCACATTTTTGGCCGATTCAGGCCCATTTCGTGAACTTTTACTTATCGTCTTGGGGTGCCAGAGTGATTTCCATGATTAACGAAACCTGGGGTGCATTTACGTGTCGATCATCCACACTGAAAATTTTGGCCAATTCTGACCCGTTTCGTGAACTATTACTCACCATTTTGGGGCCCCGAAGTGATTTCCATTGTTGTTGAACCCCAAGGTGTGCTTACGTGTCAGTCATCAACACTCACAGTTTTGACCGATCCTTGCCCGTTTCGTGGACTATTACTCACTGTTTTGGGGTCCCGGAGTGATTAACGAACCCCTAGTTGCGCTTACGTGTCAGTCATCAACACTCACCGTTTTGGCTGATTCTGGGCCCTTTCGTGGATTATTTCTCACTATTTCGGGGTCCCAGAGTGATTTCCACCATGAATGAACCCCGAGGCGCGTTTACGTGTCGGTCATCAACACCCTCAATTTTGGTTGATTCTGGCCCGTTTCGAGCACTACTACTCATGTTTTGGGGTGCCAGTGTGATTTCCATGATTGACGATCCCCGGAGTGCGTTTACGTGTCCGTTGTCAACACTCAATGTTTTGGCCAATTCTGACCCGTTTCGTGGACTATTTCTTACCGCTTTGGGGCCCCGCAACTATTTCATAGTTGTTGAACCCCAAGTTACGCTTACATGTCGGTCATCAACACTCATAGTTTTGGCCGATTCTGGCCCGCTTTATGGACCATTACTTATTGTTTTGGCGTCCCAAAGTTTTTTCCATGATTTACTAGCCGTGGGGTGCGTTTACTTGTCGGTCATCAACACTCAGAATTTTGGATGATTCTGGTCCATTTCGTGCACTATTACTCACCTTTTTGGTTCCCACAGCGATTTCCACGATTGGCGGTCCCCGGGGTGCGTTTACTTGTCCGTCATCAACACTCACAATTTTGGCTAATTCTGGCCTGTTTAATGGACTATTACTCACCATTTCGGGGTCCCGAAGCGATTTCCATGGTTGTTGAACCCTAAGGTGCGCTTATGTGTCAGTCATCAACAATCACAGTTCTGACTGATTCTGGCCCGTTTCATGGACTATTACTCACTGTTTTGGGGTCACGGAGTTATTTCCACAATTAACGAACCCCTGATGCGTTTACGTGTCGGTCAACAACACTCACATTTTTGGCCGATTCAGGCCCGTTTCGTGGACTTTTACTTATCTTTTTGGGGTGCTAGAGTGATTTCCATGATTAACGAACCCTGGGGTGCATTTACGTGTCGATCATCAACACTCAAAATTTTGGCCAATTCTGACCCTGTTTCGTGGACTATCACTCACCATGTTGGGGTCCCGAAGCGATTTCCATTGTTGTTGAACCCCAAGGTGCGCTTACGTGTCGGTCATCAACACTCACAGTTTTGGCCGATTCTGGCCCGTTTCGTGGACTATTACCCACTGTCTTGGGGTCCCGCCGTGACTTCCACGATTAACGAACCCTGGGGTGCGTTTACGTGTCGGTCATCAACATTCACAATTTTGGCCGATTCTTGTCCATTTCGAGCACTATTACTCATCGTTTTGGGGTGCCAGAGTGATTTCCACGATTAACGATCCTCGGGGTGCGTTTACGTGTTCGTCGTTAACACTCACAGTTCTGGCCAATTCTGACACGTTTCGCGTACTATTACTTACAGTTTTGGGGTCTCGAAGCGATTTCCATAGTTGTTGAACCCCAAGGTGCGCTTACGTGTCAGTCATCAACACTCACAGTTTTGAAAGATTCTGGCCCGTTTCATGGACTATTACTCACTGTTTTGTGGTCTCGGAGTGATTTCCATGATTAACGAACCCCTGGATGCGTTTACGTGTCGGTCATCAACACTCACAATTTTGGCCGATTCAGGCCCGTTTCATGGACTTTTACTCATCGTTTTGGGGTGCCAGAGTGATTTCCATGATTAACGAACCCTGGATGCGTTTACATGTCGACCATCAACACTCAAAATTTTGGCCAATTCTGACCCGTTTCGTGGACTATTACTCACCATTTTGGGGTCCCGAATCGATTTCCATTGTGGTTGAACTCCAAGGTGTGCTTACGTGTCGGTCATCAACACTCACAGTCTTGGCTGATTCGGGCCCGTTTCGTGTTCTATTACTCACTGTTTTGGGGTCCTGCCGTGATTTCCACGATTAACGAACCCTGGGGTGCGTTTACGTGTCGGTCAACAACACTCACATTTGTGGCCGATTTTGGCTATTTCGTGGACTATTACTCACTATTTTGGGGTCCCGAAGTGATTTCCACGATTAACGAACCCTGGGGTGCGTTTACATGTCAGTCATCAACACTCACAATTTTGTCTGATTTTGGTCCATTTCAAGCACTATTACTCATCGTTTTGGGGTGCCAGAGTGATTTCCACGATTAACGATCCCCGGGGTGCGTTTACGTGTTCGTCGTTAACACTCACAGTTCTGGCCAATTCTGACCCTTTCGTGGACTATTACTTACAGTTTTGGGGTCCCGAAGCAATTTCCATAGTTGTTGAACCCCAAGGTGCGCTTACGTGTCAGTCATCAACACTCACAGTTTTGACCGACTCTAACCGGTTTCGTGGATTGTTACTCACTGTTTTGGTGTACCAGAGTGATTTCCACAATTACCGAACCCCAGGGTTTGTTTATGTGTCGCTCAACAACACTCACATTTTTGTCGATTCAGGCCCATTTCGTGGACTTTTACTCATTGTTTTGGGGTGCCAGCGTGATTTCCATCATTAACGAACCCTGGGGTGCGTTTACGTGTCGATCATCAGCACTCAAAATTTTGGCCAATTCTGACCCATTTTGTGGACTATTACTCACCATTTTGGGGTCCCGAAGCGATTTCCATTGTTGTTGAACCCCAAGGTGCACTTACGTCTTGGTCTTCAACACTCATTGTTTTGGCCGATTCTGGCCCGTTTCATGGACTATTACTCACTTTTTCGGGTCCCGGAGTGATTTCCACGATTATTGAATCCCGGGGTGCGTTTACATGTCGGTCAACAACGGTGACAGTTTTGGCCGATTTTGGCAGTTTCGTGGACTATTACTCACTGTTTTGGGGTCCCGGAGTGATTTCCACGCTTAACGAACCATGGGGTGCGTTTACGTGTCGGTCATCAACACTCACAATTTTGGCCGATTTTGGTCCATTTCGAGCACTATTACTCATCGCTTTGGGGTGCTAGAGTGATTTCCATGATTGACGATCCCCGGGGTGCATTTACGTGTTCGTCGTTAACATTCACAGTTTTGGCCAATTCTGACCCGTTTCATGGACTATTACTTACAGTTTTGGGTTCCCGAAGCGATTTCCTTAGTTGTTGAACCCCAAGGTGATGTGTCAGTCATCAACAATCACAGTTTTGACCGATTCTGGCCCGTTTCATGGACTATTACTCACTTTTTCGGGTCCCGGAGTGATTTCCACGATTAATGAACCCCTGGATGCGTTTGCGTGTCGGTCATCAACACTCACATTTTTGGCCGATTCTGGTCTGTTTCGTGGACTCTTACTTATCGTTTTGGGGTGCCAGAGTGATTTCCATGATTAACGAACCCTGGGGTGCGTTTACGTGTCAATCATCAACACTCAAAATTTTGGTCAATTCTGACCCGTTTCGTGAGCTATTACTCACCATTTTGGGGTCCCGAAGCGATTTCCATTGTTGTTGAACCCCAAGGTGTGTTTACATGTCGGTCATCAACACTCATAGTTTTGGCCGATTCTGTTCCGTTTCGTGGACTATTACTCACTGTTTTGGGGTCCCGGAGTGTTTTCCACGATTAACAAACCCTGGGGTGCGTTTACATGTGGGTCAACAATACTCACATTTTTGGCCGATTCAGGCCCGTTTCGTGGACTATTACTCACTGTTTTGGGGTCCCGAAGTGATTTCCACGATTAACGAACCACGGGGTGCATTTACGTGTCAGTTATCAACATTCACAATTTTGGCCGATTCTGGGTCGTTTCGTGGACTATTACTCACCGCTTTGGCATCCCAGAGTGAATTCCACGATGAACGAACCCGGGGTGCGTTTACGTGTCGGTCATCAACACTCACAATTTGGGTCGATTCTGGTCCGTTCCGAGCACTATTACTCATCGTTTTGGGGTGCCAGAGTGATTTCCACGATTGGCGATCCCAGGGGTGCGTTTACGTGTCAATCATCAACACTCAAAATTTTGGTCAATTCTGACCCGTTTCGTGAACTATTACTCACCATTTTGGTGTCTCGAAGTGATTTCCATTGTTGTTGAACCCCAAGGTGCGCTTACGTGTCGGTCATCAACACTCACAGTTTTGGCCGATTCTGCCCCGTTTCGTGGACTATTACTCACTGTTTGGGGGTCCCGGAGTTATTTCCACGATTAACGAACCCCGGGTGCGTTTACGTGTCGGTCAACAACACTCACAGTTTTGGCCGATTTTGGCCGTTTCATGGACTATTACTCACTGTTTTGGGGCCCCGGAGTGATTTCCACGATTAACGAACCCTGGGGTGCATTTACGTGTCGGTCATAAACGCTCACAATTTTTATCGATTCTGGTCCATTTCGAGCACTATTACTTATCGTTTGGGGTGCCAGAGCGATTTCCACGATTGATGACCCCGAGGTGCATTTATGTGTTTGTTGTGAACACTCAAATTTTTGGCCAATATTGACCCGTTTCGTGGACTATTACTTACCGTTTTGGGATCCCGAAGCTATTTCCATAGTTGTTGAACCCCTAGTTGCGCTTACATGTCGGTCATCAACACTCACGGTTTTGACCGATTCTGGCCCGTTTCGCGGACTATTACTATGATTGATTTCCATGATTAACGAACCCCGGGGAGCGTTTATGTGTCGGTCATCAACACTCACCGTTTTGGCCAATTCTGGGCCCTTTGGTGGACTATTGCTCACTATTTCGGGGTCCCAGAGTGATTTCCACCATCAATGAACCCCGGGGCGCATTTACATATCAGTCGTCAACACTCACAATTTTGGTCGATTCTGCTCCGTTTCGAGCACTATTACTCATTGTTTTGTGGTGCCAGTGTGATTTCCACGATTGACAATCCCCGGAGTGCGTTTACGTGTCCTATTCTAACCCGTTTCATGGACTATTTCTTACCGCTTTGGGGCCCTGCAACTATTTCATAGTTGTTGAACCCCAAGTTATGCTTACATGTCGGTCATCCACACTCATAGTTTGGCCGATTCTGGCCCGCTTTATGGACCATTACTTATTGTTTTGGGGTCCCGAAGTGTTTTCCACGATTTACTAACCGTGGGGTGCGTTTACTTGTCGGTCAACAACATTCACAGTTTTGGCCGATTTTGGCCGTTTCGTGGACTATTACTCACTGTTTTGGGGTCCCGAAGTGATTTTCACGATTAACGGACCATGGGGTGACTTTACATTTCGGTCATCAACACTCACAATTTTGGCAGATTCTGGTCCATTTTGAGCACTATTACTCATCGTTTTGGGGTGCCAGAGTGATTTCCACGATGAACGAACCCGGGGTGCATTTACATGTCGGTCCTCAACACTCACAATTTGGGTCGATTCTGGTCCGTTTCGAGCACTATTACTCATCGTTTTGGGGTGCCAGAGTGATTTCCACGATTGAAGATCCCCGGGGTGCGTTTACACGTCCGTTGTCAACACTCAAAGTTTTGGCCAATTCTGACCTGTTTCATGGACTATTTCTTACCGTTTTGGGGTCCCGCAATGATTTCCATAGTTGTTGAACCCCTAGTTGCGCTTATGTGTCGGCCATCAACACTCATAGTTTTGGCCGATTCTGGCCCGCTTCATGGACTATTACTCATTGTTTAGGGGTCCCAAAGTGTTTTCAACGATTTACTAACCGCGGGGTGCATTTACGTGTCGGTCATCAACACTCACAATTTTGGACGATTCTGGTCCGTTTCACGCACTATTACTCACCGTTTTGGGGTCCCAGAGAGATTTCACGGTTGGCGATCCCCGGGGTGCGTTTACGTGTCCGTCATCAGCACGCACAATTTTGGCCAATTCTGACCCGTTTCGTGGACTATTACTCACCATTTTGGGGTCCCGAAGCGATTTCCATAGTTGTTGAACCCCAAGTTGCGCTTACGTGTCGGTCATCAACACTCATAGTTTTGGCCGATTCTGGCCCGCTTCATGGACTATTACTCATTGTTTTGGGGTCCCAAAGAGTTTTTCACGATTTACTAACCGCGGGTGCATTTACGTGTCGGTCAACAAAACTCACATTTTTGGCCGATTCAGGCCCCTTTCATGGACTCTTACTTATCGTTTTGGGGTGCCAGAGTGATTTTCATGATTAACGAACCCTAGGGTGCGTTTACGTGTCAATCATCAACACTCAAAATTTTGTCAATTATGACCCGTTTCGTGAACTATTACTCACCATTTTGGGGTCCCGAAGTGATTTCCATTGTTGTTGAACCCCAAGGTGCGCTTACGTGTCGGTCATCAACACTCACAGTTTTGGCCGATTCTGGCCCGTTTCGTGGACTATTACTCACTGTTTGGGGGTCCCGGAGTGATTTCCACGATTAACGAACCCCGGGTGCGTTTACGTGTCGGTCAACAACACTCACAGTTTTGGCCGATTTTGGCCGTTTCATGGACTATTACTCACTGTTTTGGCGCCCCGGAGTGATTTCCACGATTAACGAACCCTGGGGTGCGTTTACGTGTCGGTCATCAACGCTCACATTTTTTGTCGATTCTGGTCCATTTCAAGCACTATTACTTATCGTTTGGGGTGCCAGAGCGATTTTCACAATTGATGACCCCGGGGTGCATTTACGTGTTTTTTTGTCAACACTCAAATATTTGGCCAATTTTGACCCGTTTCGTGGACTATTTCTTACCGCTTTGGGGCCCCGCAACTATTTCATATTTGTTGAACCCCAAGTTACGCTTACATGTCGGTCATCAACACTCATAGTTTGGCCGATTCTGGCCTGCTTTATGGACCATTACTTATTGTTTTGGGGTCCCGAAGTGTTTTTCACGATTTACTAACCGCGGGGTGCGTTTACGTGTCGATTATTACTCACTGTTTTCGGGTCCCGGAGTGATTTCCATGATTAACGAACTGTGGGGTGCGTTTACGTTTCGGTCATCAACACTCACAATTTTGGCCGATTCTGGTCCATTTTGAGCACTATTACTCATCGTTTTGGGGTGTCAGAGTGATTTCCACGATTGACAATCTCCGGGGTGCGTTTACGTGTTCGTCATTAACACTCACAGTTTTGGCCAATTCTGACCAGTTTCATGGACTATTACTTACAGTTTTGGGGTCCCACAACGATTTTCATAGTTGTTGAACCCCAAGGTGCGCTTATGTGTCAGTCATCAACACTCACAGTTTTGACCGATTCTGGCCCGTTTCATGGACTATTACTCACTTTTTGGATCCCGGAGTGATTTCCATGATTAACGAACCCCTGGATGCGTTTACGTGTCGGTCATCAGCACTCACAGTTTTGGCCGATTCTGGTCCGTTTCGTGGACTATTACTCACTGTTTTGGGGTGCCGGAGTGATTTCCACGATTAACAAACCCTGGGGTGCGTTTACATGTCGGTCAACAACACTCACATTTTTGGCCGATTCAGGCCCGTTTATTGGACTATTACTCACCGTTTTGGCGTCCCAGAGTGATTTCCATGATGAACGAACCCGGGGTGCGTTTACGTGTCGGTCCTCAACACTCACAATTTGGGTCGATTCTGGTCCGTTTCGAGCACTATTACTCATTGTTTTGGGGTGCCAGAGTGATTTCCACGATAATCGATCCCCGGGGTGCGTTTACGTGTCCGTTGTCAATAATCAAAGTTTTGGCCAATTCTGACCTGTTTCGTGGACTATTTCATACCATTTTGGGGTCCCGCAATGATTTCCATAGTTGTCGAACCCCAAGTTGCGCTTATGTGTCGATCATCAACACTCATAGTTTTGGCCGATCCTGGCGCGCTTCATGGACTATTACTCATTGTTTTGGTGTCCCAAAGTGTTTTCCACGACTTACTAACCGCGGGGTGCATTTACGTCTCGGTCATCAACACTCACAATTTTGGATGATTCTGGTCCGTTTCATGCACTATTACTCACCGTTTTGGGGTCCCAGAGAGATTTCCACGATTAATGAACCCCTGGATGCGTTTATGTCTCGGTCAACAACACTCACATTTTTGGCCGATTCAGGCCCATTTCATGGACTTTTACTTATCGTCTTGGGGTGCCAGAGTGATTTCCATGATTAACGAACCCTGGGGTGCGTTTACGTGTCGATCATCAACACTCAAAATTTTGGCCAATTCTGACCCGTTTCGTGAACTACTACTCACCATTTTGGGGTCCCGAAGCGATTTCGATTGTTGTTGAACCCCAAGGTGCGCTTACGTGTCTGTCATCAACACTCACAGTTTTGGCCAATTCTGGCCTGTTTCGTGGACTATTACTCACCGTTTTGGGGTCCCGAAGTGATTTCCATGGTTAACGAACCCCGGGTGCGTTTATGTGTCGGTCAACAACACTCATAGTTTTGGCCGATTTTGGCCGTTTCGTGCACTATTACTCACTGTTTTGGGGCCCCGGAGTGATTTCCACGATTAACGAACCCTGGGGTGCGTTTACGTGTCGGTCATCAACACTCACAATTTTTATCGATTCTGGTCCATTTCGAGCACTATTACTTATCATTTGGGGTGCCAGAGTGATTTCCACGATTGATGACCCCGGGGTGCATTTACGTGTTTGTTGTCAACACTCAAATTTTTCGCCAATTTTGACCTGTTTCGTGGACTATTACTTATCGTTTTGGGGTCCCGAAGCTATTTCCATAGTTGTTGAACCCCTAGTTGCGCTTACGTGTCGGTCATCAACACTCACAGTTTTGACCGATTCTGGCCCGTTTCGCGGACTATTACTAACTGTTTTGGGGTCCCGGATTGATTTCCATGATTAACGAACCTCGGGGTGCGTTTATGTGTCGGTCATGAACACTCACCGTTTTGGCCGATTATGGGCCCTTTCATGGACTATTGCTCACTATTTCGGGGTCCCACCATGAACGAACCCCGGGGCGCATTTACGTGTCAGTCATCAACACTCACAATTTTGGTCGATTCTGGTCCGTTTCGAGCACTATTACTCATCGTTTTGGGGTGCCAGTGTGATTTCCATGATTGACGATCCCTGGAGTGCGTTTATGTGTCCGTTGTCAACACTCGAAGTTTTGGCCAATTCTGACCCGTTTCGTGGACTATTTCTAACCGCTTTGGGGCCCCGCAACTATTTCATAGTTGCGCTTACATGTCGGTCATCAACACTCATAGTTTGGCCGATTCTGGCCCGCTTTATGGACCATTATTTATTGTTTTGGGGTCCCGAAGTGTTTTCCACGATTTACTAACCGCGGGGTCCGTTTACGTGTCGGTCATCAACACTCAGAATTTATGATGATTCTGGTCCGTTTCGTGTACTATTACTCACCTTTTTGGTGTCCCACAGCGATTTCCACGATTGGCGATCCCCGGGGTGCGTTTACGTGTCCGTCATCAACAATCACAATTTTGGCTTATTCTGGCCCGTTTCATGGACTATTACTCACCATTTTGGGGTCCCGAAGCGATTTCCATAGTTGTTGAACCCCAAGGTGCGCTTACGTGTCAGTCATCAACAATCACAGTTTTGACCGATTCTGGCCCGTTTCATGGACTATTACTCACTATTTGGGGTCACGGAGTTATTTCAACAATTAACGAACCCGTGGATGCGTTTACGTGTCGGTCAACAACACTCACATTTTTGGCCGATTCAGGCCCGTTTCCTGGACTTTTACTCATCGTTTTGGGGTGCCAGAGTGATTTCCATGATTAACGAACCCTCGGGTGCGTTTACGTGTCGATCATCAACACTCAAAATTTTGGCCAATTCTGACCCGTTTCGTGGACTATTACTAACCATTTTGGGGTCCCGAAGCTATTTCCATTGTTGGTTAACCCCAAGGTAGGCTTATGTGCCGGTCATCAACACTCAGAATTTATGATGATTCTGGTCCGTTTCATGCACTATTACTCACCTTTTTGGGGTCCCACAGCGATTTCCACGATTGGCGATCCCCGGGGTGCGTTTACGTGTCCGTCATCAACAATCACAATTTTGGCTTATTCTGGCCCGTTTCATGGACTATTACTCACCATCTTGGGGTCCCGAAGCGATTTCCATAGTTGTTGAAGCCCAAGGTGCGCTTACGTGTCAGTCATCAACAATAACAGTTTTGACCGATTCTGGCCCGTTTCATGGACTATTACTCACTATTTTGGGGTGACGGAGTAATTTCCACAATTAACGAACCCGTCGATGCACTTACGTGTCGGTCAACAACACTCACATTTTTGGCCGATTTTGGGGTGCCAGAGTGATTTCCATGATTAACGAACCCTCGGGTGCGTTTACGTGTCGATCATCAACACTCAAAATTTTGGCCAATTCTGACCCGTTTCATGGACTATTACTCACCATTTTGGGGTCCCGAAGCGATTTCCATTGTTGTTGAACCCCAAGGTGGGCTTACGTGCCGGTCATCAACACTCGCAGTTCTGGCCGATTCTCGCCCGTTTTGTGGACTATTACTCATTGTTTTGGGGTCCCGGAGCGATTTCCATTGTTATTGAACCCCAAGGTGCGCTTACGTGTCGGTCATCAACACTCACGGTTTTGGCCAATTCTGGCCCGTTTCATGGACTATTACTCACTGTTTTGCGGTATCGGAGTGATTTCCTGGATTAACGAACCCCCGGGTGTGTTTACATGTCGGTCATCAACACTCATAGTTTTGGCTGGTTTTGGCCGTTTCGTGGACTATTACTCACTGTTTTGGGGCCCCAGAGTGATTTTCTTGATTAACGAACATTGAGGTCCATTTACATGTCGGTCATCAACACTCACAATTTTCGCCGATTCTGGTCCCTTTCAAGCACTATTACTCATCGTTTTGGAGTGCCCGAGTGATTTCCACGATTGATGATCCCAGGGGTGCGTTTACGTGTTCGTAGTTAACACTCATAGTTTTGGCCAATTCTGACCCGTTTCGTGGACTATTACTTACAGTTTTTGGGTCCCGAAGCGATTCCCATAGTTGTTGAACCCCAAGGTGCGCTTACGTGTCAGTCATCAACACTCATAGTTTTGACCGATTCTGGTCCGTTTCGTGGACTATTACTCACTGTTGTCGGGACCCGGAGTGATTTCCACGATTATAGAACCCGTGGTGCGCTTACGTGTCGGTCATCAACACTCATAGTCTTGGCCGATTCGGGCCCCGTTCATGTTCTATTACTCACTGTTTTGGGGTCGCACCATGATTTCCACGATTAGCGAACCCTGGGGTGCGTTTACGTGTCGGTCAACAACACTCACAGTTTTTGCCGATTTTGGCCGTTTCATGGACTATTACTCACTGTTTTTGGGTCCCGGAGTTATTTCCACGTTTAACGAACCCTGGGGTGCGTTTACGTGTCGGTCATCAACACTCACAATTTTGGTCGATTCTGGTCTGTTTTGAGCACTATTACTCATCGTTTTGGGGTAACAAAGCAATTTCCATGATTGACGATTCCCGGAGTGCGTTTACGTGTCCGTCGTCAACACTCACAGTTTTGGCCAATTCTGACCCATTTCGTGGACTATTACTTACAGTTTTGGGGTCCCGAAGCGATTTCCATAGTTGTTGAACCCCAACATGCGCTTACGTGTCAGTCATCAACACTCACAGTTTTGAAAGATTCTGGCCTGTTTCGTGGACTATTACTCAATGTTTTGGGGTCCCGGAGTGATTTCCACGATTAACGAACCCCTTGATGCGTTTACGTGTCGGTCATCAACACTCACAGCTTTGGCCGATTCTGGTCCATTTCATGGACTATTCCTCACTATTTTGGGGTCCCGGAGTGATTTCCATGATTACCGAACCCCAGGGTGCGTTTACGTGACGGTCAACAACACTCACATTTTTGGCCGATTCAGACCCGTTTCGTGGACTTTTACTCGTCGTTTTGGGGTGCCAGAGTGATTTCCATTATTAACGAACCCTAGGGTGCGTTTACGTGTCGATCATCAACACTCAAAATTTTGGCCAATTCTAACCCGTTTCGTGGACTATTACTCACCATTTTGGGGTCCCGAATCGATTTCCATTGGTGCTGAACCACAAGGTGCGCTTACGTGTCGGTCATCAACAATCACAGTCTTGGCCGATTCGGGCCCATTTCGTGTCCTATTACTCACTGTTTTGGGGTCCCGCCGTGATTTCCACGATTAACAACACTCATAGTTTTGGCCGATTTTGGCCGTTTCGTGGACTATTACTCACTGTTTTGGGGTCCCGAAGTGATTTCCACGTTTAACGAACCCTGGGGCGCATTTACGTGTTCGTCGTTAACACTCATAGTTCAGGCCAGTTCTGACCCGTTTCGTGGACTATTACTTATAGTTATGGGGCCCCGAAGCGATTTCCATAGTTGTTGAACCTCAAGATGCGCTTACGTGTCAGTCATCAACACTCACAGTTTTGACCGATTCTAGCCCGTTTCGTGGACTATTACTCACTGTTTTGGGGTCCCGGAGTGATTTCCACGATTAACAAACTCCTGGATGCGTTTACGTGTCGGTCATCAACACTCACAGTTTTGGCTGATTCTGGTCCGTTTTGTGGACTATTACTCACGGTTTTGGGGTACCGGAGTGATTTCCACGATTACCGAACCCCAGGTGCATTTACGTGTCGGTCAACCACACTCACATTTTTGGTCGATTCAGGCCCGTTTCGTGGACTTTTACTCATCGTTTTGGGGTGCCAGAGTGATTCCCATCGTTAACAAACCCTAGGGTGCGTTCACGTGTCGATCATCAACACTCAAAATTTTGGCCAATTTTGACCCATTTTGTGGACTATTACTCACCATTTTTAGGTCCCGAAGCGATTTCCATTGTTGTTGAACCCCCACGGTGCACTTACGTGTCGGTCTTCAACACTCATAGTATTGGCCGATTCTGGGCCGTTTTGTGGACTATTGCTCAGTATTTTTGGGTCCCGGAGTTATTTCCACGATTAACGAACCCTGGGGTGCGTTTAGTGTCGGTCATCAACACTCACAATTTTGGTCAATTCTGGTCTGTTTTGAGCACTATTACTCATCGTTTTGGGGTAACAAAGCGATTTACACGATTGACGATTCCCGGAGTGCGTTTACGTGTCCGTCGTCAACACTCACAGTTTTGGCCAATTCTGACCCATTTCGTGGACTATTACTCACCATTTTGGGGTCCCGAATCGATTTCCATTGGTGTTGAACCACAAGGTGCGCTTATGTGTCGGTCATCAACAATCACAGTATTGGCCGATTCGGGCCCGTTTCATGTTCTATTACTCACTGTTTTGGGGTCCCGCCGTGATTTCCATGATTAACAACACTCAAAGTTTTGGCCGATTTTGGCCGTTTCGTGGACTATTACTCATTGTTTTGGGGTCCCGAAGTGATTTCCACGATTAACAAATCCTGGGGTGCGTTTACGTGTCGGTCATCAACTCATTTTGGATGATTCTGGTCCATTTCAAGCACTATTACTCATTGTTTTGGGGTGTCAGAGTGATTTCCACAATTAACGATCCTCGGGGTGCGTTTACGTGTTCGTCATTAACACTCACAGTTCTGGCCAATTCTGACCAGTTTCGTGCACTATTACTTACAGTTTTGGGGTCCCGAAGCGATTTCCATAGTTGTTGAACCCCAAGGTGCGCTTACGTGTCAGTCATCAACACTCACAGTTTTGATCGATTCTGGCCCGTTTCATGCACTATTACTCACTGTTTTGGGGTCCCGGATTGATTTCCACGATTAACGAACCCCTGGATGCGTTTACGTGTTGGTCATCAACACTCACAGTTTTGGCCGATTCTGGTCCGTTTCGTGGACTATTACTCACTGTTTTGGGGTACCGGAGTGATTTCCACGATTACCGAACCCCAGGGTGCATTTACGTGTCGGTCAACAACACTCACATTTTTGGTCGATTCAGGCCCGTTGCGTGGACTTTTACTCATCGTTTTGGGGCGCCAGAGTAATTTCCATCATTAATGAACCCTGGGGTGCGTTTACGTGTCGATCATCAACACTAAAAAATTTGGCCAATTCTGACCCGTTTCGTGGACTATTACTCACCATTTTGGGTCCCGAAGCGATTTCCATTGTTGTTGAACCCCACGGTGCACTTACGTGTCGGTCTTCAACACTCATAGTTTTGGCCGATTCTGGCCCGTTTCGTGGACTATTACTCATTGTTTTGGGGTCTCGGAGTGATTTCCACGATTAACGAATCCCGGGTTTGCGGTTACATGTCGGTCAACAACAGTCACAGTTTTGGTCGATTTTGGCCGTTTCGTGGACTCACTGTTTTGGGGTCCCGGAGCGATTTCCACGATTAACGAACACTTGGGTGCATTTACGTGTCGGTCATCAACACTCACAATTTTGGCTGGTTTTGGTCCATTTCGAGCACTATTACTCATCGCTTTGGGGTGCTAGAGTGATTTCCACGATTGACGATCCCCGGGGTGCGTTTACGTGTTCTTCATTAATATTCACAGTTTTGGCCAATTCTGACCCGTTTTGTGGACTATTACTTATAGTTTTGGGGTCCCGAAGTGATTTCCGTAGTTGTTGAACCCCAAGGTGCGCTTATGTGTCAGTCATCAACACTCACAGTCTTGACCGATTCCTGCCCATTTCGTGGACTTTTACTCACTGTTTTGGGGTCCCGGAGTGATTTCCACGATTAACGAACCCCTGGATGTGTTTACGTGTCGGTCATCATCACTCACAGTTTTGGCCGATTCTGGTCCGTTTCATGGACTATTACTCACTGTTTTGGGGTCCGGGAGTGATTGCCATGATTACCGAACCCCAAGGTGCGTTTACGTGTCGGTCAACAACACTCACATTTTTGGCCGATTCAGGCCCGTTTCGTGGACTTTTACTCATCGTTTTGGGGTGAGAGAGTGATTTCCATGATTAATGAACCCTGGGGTGCGTTTAAGTGTCGATCATCAACACTCAAAATTTTGGCCAATTCTGACCTGTTTCGTGGACTATTACTCACCATTTTCGGGTTCCGAATCGATTTTCGTTGTTGTTGAACCCCAAGGTGCGCTTACGTGTCGGTCATCAACACTCACAGTCTTGGCCGATTCTAGCCCGTTTCGTGGACTATTACTCACAGTTTTGGTCTCCCGGAGTGATTTCCACGATTAACGAATACCCAGGGTGCGTTTACGTGTCCGTCATCAACAATCACAATTTTGGCTAATTCTGGCCCGTTTCATGGACTATTACTCACCATTTTGGGGTCCCAAAGCGATTTCCATAGTTGTTGAACCCCAAGGTGCGCTTACATGTCAGTAATCAACAATCACAGTTTTGATCGATTCTGGCCCGTTTCTTGGACTATTAGTCATTGTTTTGGGGTCACGGAGTTATTTCCACAATTAACGAACCCGTGGATGCGTTTACGTGTCGGTCAATAACACTCACATTTTTGGCCGATCCAGGCTCGTTTCGTGGACTTTTACTTATCGTTTTGGGGTGCCAAAGTGATTTCCATGATTAACGAACCCTCGGGTGCGTTTACGTGTCGATCATCAACACTCAAAATTTTGGCCAATTCTGACCCGTTTCGTGGACTATTACTCACCATTTTGGGGTCCCGAAGCGATTTCCATTGTTGTTGAACCCCAAGGTGGGCTTATGTGCCGGTCATCAACACTCGCAGTTTTGACCGATTCTGGCCCGTTTCATGGACTATTACTCATTGTTTTGGGGTCCCGGAGCGATTTCCGTTGTTGTTGAACCCCAAGGTGCGCTTACGTGTCGGTCATCAACACTCACAGTTTTGGCCAATTCTGGCCAGTTTCATGGACTATTACTCACTATTTTGGGGTATCGGAGTGATTTCCACGATTAACGAACCCCCGGGTGCGTTTACGTGTCGGTCATCAACACTCATAGTTTTGGCTGGTTTTGGCCGTTTCGTGGACTATTACTCACTGTTTTGGGGCCCCAGAGTGATTTTCATGATTAACAAACATTGGGGTCCATTTACGTGTCGGTCATCAACACTCACAATTTTCGCCGATTCTGGTCCATTTCAAGCACTATTACTCATCGTTTTGGAGTGCCAGAGTGATTTCCACGATTGATGATCCCAGGGGTGCGTTTACGTGTTCGTCGTTAACACTCATAGTTTTGGCCAATTCTGGCCCGTTTTGTGGACTATTACTTACAATTTTTGGGTCCCGGAGTGATTTCCATAGTTGTTGAACCCCAAGGTGCGCTTACGTGTCAGTCATCAACACTCATAGTTTTGACCGATTCTGGCCCATTTCATGGACTATTACTCACTGTTTTGGGGACCCGGAGTGATTTCCACGATTAACGAACCCGTGGTGCACTTACGTGTCGGTCATCAACCCTCACAGTTTTGGCCGATTTTGGCCCGTTTCGTGGACTATTACGCATTGTTTTGGGGTCCCGGAGTGATTTCCACGATTAACGAATCCCAGGGTGCGGTTACGTGTCGGTCAACAACAGTCACAGTTTTGGCCGATTTTGGTCCATTTCGAGCACTATTACTCATCGCTTTGGGGTGCCAGAGTGATTTCCACGATTGACGATCCCCGGGGTGCGTTTACGTGTTCGTCGTTAACATTCATAGTTTTGGCCAATTCTGACCCATTTCATGGACTATTACTTACAGTTTTGGGGTCCCGAAGCGATTTCCATAGTTGTTGAACCGCAAGGTGCGCTTATGTGTCTGTCATCAACACTCACAGTTTGGCCGATTCTGGTCCGTTTCATGGACTATTACTCACTGTTTTGGGGTCCCGCAGTGATTTCCACGATTACCGAACCCCAGGGTGCGTTTACGTGACGGTCAACAAAACTCACATTTTTTGCCGATTCAGGCCCGTTTCATGGACTTTTACTCATCGTGTTGAGGTGCTAGAGTGACTTCCATGATAAACGAACCCTGGGGTGCATTTACGTGTCGATCATCAACACTCAAAATTTTGGCCAATTCTGACCCGTTTCATGGACTATTACTCACCATTTTGTGGTCCCTAATCGATTTCCTTTGTTGTTGAACCCCATGGTGCGCTTACGTGTCGGTCATCAACACTCACAGTCTTGGCTGATTCGGGCATGTTTCGTGTTCTATTACTCACAGTTTTGGGGTCCCGCCGTGATTTCCATGATTAACGAACACTGGGGTGTGTTTACGTGTCGGTCAACAACACTCATATTTTTTCCCGATTTTGGCCTTTTCATGGACTATTACTCACTGTTTTGGGGTCCCGAAGTGATTTCCACGATTAACGAACCCGGGGGTGCGATTACGTGTCGGTCATCAACACTCACAATTTTGGTTGATTTTGGTCCATTTCGAGCACTATTACTCGTCGCTTTGGGGTGCCAGAGTGATTTCCACGATTGACGATCCCCGGGGTGCGTTTACGTGTTCGTCATTAACATTCACAGTTTTGGCCAATTCTGACCCGTTTCGTGGACTATTACTTATAGTTTTGGGGTCCCGAAGCGATTTCCATAGTTGTTGAACCCCAAGGTGCGCTTATGTATCAGTCATCAACACTCACAGTTTTGACCGATTCTGGCCCATTTCGTGGATCGGAGTGATTTCCATGATTAACGAACCCCTGGATGCGTTTACGTGTCGGTCATAATCAATCACAGTTTTGGCCGGTTCTGGTCCGTTTCGTGGAGTATTACTCACTGTTTTGGGGTCCCGGAGTGATTTCCACGATTACCGAACCCCAGGGTGCGATTACGTGTCGGTCAACAACACTCACATTTTTGGCCGATTCAGGCCCGTTTCGTGGACTTTTACTCATCGTTTTGGGGTGCCAGAGTGATTTCCATGATTAATGAACCCTCAGGTGCATTTACGTGTCGATCATCAACACTCAAAATTTTTGCCAATTCTGACCTGTTTCGTGGACTATTACTCACCATTTTGGGGTCCCGAATCGATTTTCATTGTTATTGAACCCCAAGGTGCGCTTACGTGTCGGTCATCAACACTCACAATCTTGGCCGATTCTGGCCCGTTTCGTGGACTATTACTCACAGTTTTGGTCTCCCGGAGTGATTTCCACGATTAACGAATCCCAGGGTGCGTTTACGTGTCGGTCAACAACAGTCACAGTTTTGGCCGATTTTGGCCGTTTCGTGGACTATTACTCACTGTTTTGGGGTCCCGGAGTGATTTCCACGATTAACGAACCCTGGGGTGCGTTTACGTGTCGGTCATCAACACTGCCAATTTTGGCCGATTTTGGTCCATTTCGAGCACTATTACTCATCACTTTGGGGTGCCAGAGTGATTTCCACGATTTACGATCCCCGGGGTGCATTTACGTGTTCGTCGTTAACACTCACAGTTTTGGCCAATCCTGACCCGTTTCGTGGACTATTACTTACCGTCTTGGGGTCCCGAAGCGATTTCAATAGTTGTTGAACCCCAAGGTGTGCTTACGTGTCACTCATCAACACTCACAGGTTTGACCGATTCTGGCCCGTTTCGTGGACTATTACTCACTGTTTTGAGGTCCCGGAGTGATTTCCACGATTAATGAACCCCTGGATGCGTTTACGTGTCGGTCATCAACACTCATAGTTTTGGCCGATTATGGTCCGTTTCATTGACTATTACTCACTGTTTTGGGGTCCTAGAGTGATTTCCACGATTACCGAACCCCAGGATGCGTTTACGTGTCGGTCGACAACACTCACATTTTTGGCCGATTCAGGCCCGTTTCGTGGACTTTTACTCATTGTTTTGGGGTGCCAGAGTGATTTCCATCATTAACAAACCCTGGGGCGCGTTTACGTGTTGATCATCCACACTCAAAAATTTGGCCAATTCTGACCCTTTTCATGGACTATTACTCACCATTTTGGGGTCCCGAAGCGATTTCCATTGTTGTTGACCCCCAAGGTGCACTTACGTGTCGGTTGCCGGTGTCAAAACCGGCGTATCTCGGGTAGGGGGTCCCGATCTGTGCGTCTTAGGCTGATGGTAACAGGAAGCAAGGGACACAATGTTTACCCAGGTTCGGGCCCTCTCGATGGAGGTAAAACCCTACTTCCTGCTTGATTAATATTGAAGATATGTGTAGTACAAGAGTAGATCTACCACGAGATTGTAGAGGCTAAACCCTAAGAGCTAGCCTATGATGGTATGGTTGTAATTGCGACCGGCCTTCTAAGGACCATCCTCTCTGGTTTATATAGACAGGGCTAGGGTTTACATGGAGTCGGTTACAAGAAAGGAAATATAATATCCGGATCGCCAAGCTTGTCTTCCACGCAAAGGAGAGTACCATCCGGACACGAGCCGAAGTCTTGAGTCTTATATCTTCACGCTTCAATAGTCCGGACGATGTATATAGTCCGGCCGTCCGGATACCCCCTAATCCAGGACTCCCTCATCGGTCTTCAACACTCATAGTTTTGGCTGATTCTAGCCCGTTTCGTGGACTATTACTGTCATGACCGGTTTTCCGGGTATTGATTTCCCAGAGAACGGTCCTTGTGCTCACCAGCCCCAGGATTACTGTTAGCTGATGAGGCACCCACTTGATACAGACATTCCAAGCAAAATACAAAATATGTAGTACAGGACCAATCTGGCCTATGAGTACAACAATTGGTTTCTAGTGGCGAAAGCGGTTTGTGGTTCATCAGCGTCTATGGGACTCCATTTCTCACAGGAACAGTTGACCAGGTTAACTCCTATCTTCACGAGGCTGTTGTCACCATTGCGTGGGTTCTGGGGCTGACATCGCAACGCTCCTCTCCAAGCAAGAAATCTGGCCAAGACAATAGCCAGGGACAAGCCAGTGAGTACTTTGAATGTACTCGCAAACATTATGAACACGGGTATAATATCACAAACGATAATCTTGCTCTAAAATATTCTATGATCACAACGTCAGTCATAAAATAAAATCCCTGAGGCATGCAAGCAGGTTATTTATATACAACATGAATGTGCAATAACAGAGTAGTAATAAAATGCACCGATCGGGTGTCTGAAGCGACACCTCAAAAGGATAGTAAATAACGAGCATGCCTCAGTCGGGCGTCTGAGCGACACCACATAAAGGCTTATAGAGTAGGTAATTAACCAGCAGGCCACAGTCGGGCGTCTCAGCGACACCACATAAAGGGCTTATAAATAATAGAAATAACAAGCATGACACAGTCGGGCGTCTCAGCGACACCACATAAAGGGCTTATAAATAATAGAAATGGCAAGCATGCCGCAGTCGGGTGTCTCAGCAACACCACATAAAGGGCTTATAAGAAAACAATCACAGTGAATATCCAGGAGGTCGAACCGTCCCAGGGATACTCAATACTTCAAATAATAAAAAAGAGTTAGTCCATAATAATAATAATAATAATAATAATCATAAGTCACACATCATGATCCATGTTCTGGTTTAGCAGTTTCTCCTCCGAAGACTGACACTAAGACCAACACTTGTCCCATCCAAGACTGTAGTCCTTAACCATGGACAAGATTTGACCTCTGCAGAGGGTGTACTCTTTACCCACGAGTAACGGATTCCTTTAGTCCATCGGGACTAATTCCATCTACAGTCTTTTAATTGAAAACACACCTGACCCGCACACACCAGCTTAACTTACCGGTGCCTGGAATCACCCACGGCACCAGTCAAGCAAGACTCTAAGTGGGGAGGCTACAACCTCGATTAGCATGGGATCAAATTTATATCGCGCACTCTAAGGGGTGCCCCCTCTCGGTCCCAACCGGAAACACCCATGCTCCCGGACCAGGTGGCCTGCCTACCGCATGCAACCAGTATCTCCCACCATGGCCTCTCTGTACGGTGTGTGCCAAGAAAGTGATTTCCGCAATGAACGAACCCCGGGGTGCATTTTGTTGTCAACACTCACAGTTTTGGCCTATTGTGACCCGTTTCGTGGACTATTTCTTACCGTTTTGGGGTCCTGCAACGATTTCCATAGTTGTTGAACCCAAGTTGCGCTTACATGTCGGTCATCAACACTCATAGTTTTGACCAATTCTGGCACATTTCGTGGACTAGTACTCACTGTTTTGGGGTCCCGGAGTGATTTCCACGATTAACAAACCCCGGGGTGCTTTTACGTGTCGGTCATTAACATTCATAGTTTTGGCCGATTCTGGGCCGTTTTGTGGAATATTGCTTAGTATTTTGGGGTCCCGGAGTGATTTCCACGATGAACGAACCCTGGGGTTCGTTTACGTGTCGGTCATCAACACTCACAATTTTTGCTGATTTTGGTCCGTTTCGAGCACTATTACTCACCGTTTTAGGTTGACAAAGCGATTTCCACGGTTGACGATTCCAGGGTGCATTTACGTGTCCGTCGTTAACACTCACAGTTTTGGCCAATTCTGACCCGTTTCGTGGACTATTACTTACCGTGTTGGTGTCCCGAAACGATTTCCGCAATTGTTG
This sequence comes from Triticum dicoccoides, assembly GCF_002162155.2. Classification (NCBI taxonomy): domain Eukaryota; kingdom Viridiplantae; phylum Streptophyta; class Magnoliopsida; order Poales; family Poaceae; genus Triticum; species Triticum dicoccoides. The sequence continues at coordinate 674,629,224 of NC_041387.1, forward strand.
AACCCCAAGTTGCGCTTACGTGTCGGTCATCAACACTCACTGTTTTGGCCGATTTAGGCCCGTTTCGTGGACTTTTACTCACTATTTTGGGGTCCCGAAGTGATTTCACGATTAATGAACGGCAGTCTGCGTTTACGTGTCAATCATCAACACTCACAATTTTGGCTGATTCTGGCGCGTTTAATGGACTATTACTCACTGTTTAGGCATCCTGGAGTGATTTCCACAATTAATGAACCCCGGGGTGCGTATACGTGTCGGTCAACAACACTCACAGTTTTGGCCAATTGTGGCCATTTCGTGGACTATTACTCACTGTTTTCGGGTCCCGGAGTGATTTCCGCGATTAACAAACCCCGGGGTGCTTTTACGTGTCGGTCATTAACATTCACAGTTTTGGCCAATTCTGGGCCGTTTTTTGGACTATTGCTTAGTATTTTGGGGTCCCGGAGTGATTTCCACGATGAGCGAACCCCTGGATGCGTTTACGTGTCGGTCATCAACACTCACAATTTTCGCCGATTTTGGTCCGTTTCGAGCACTATTACTCATCGTTTTGCGGTGACAAAGCGATTTCCATGATTGACGATTCCAGGGTGCGTTTACGTGTCAGTCGTCAACACTCACAGTTTTGGCCAATTCTGACCCGTTTCATGGACTATTACTTACCGTGTTGGGGTCCCGAAATGATTTCCGTAGTTGTTGAACCCCAAATTGCGCTTACGTGTCGGTAATCAACACTCACAGTTTTGGCCGATTTAGGCCCGTTTCATGGACTTTTACTCACTATTTTGGGGTCGCGAGGAGATTTCCATGATTAATGAACGGCGGGCTGTGTTTACGTGTTGGTCATCAACACTCACAATTTTGGCCGATTCTGGGGCGTTTCATGGACTATTACTCACTGTTTGGGATCCTGGAGTGATTTCCACGATTAATGAACCCCGGGGTGTGTTTACGTGTTGGTCAACAACACTCACAGTTTTGTTCGATTTTGGCCATTTCGTGGACTATTACTCACTGTTTTGGGGTCCCGGAGTGATTTCCACGATTAACGAACCCTAGGGTGCGTTTACGTGTCGGTCATCAACACTCACAATTTTGGCAGATTCTGGTCCATTTCGAGCACTATTGCTCATCGTTTTGGGGTGCCAGAGTGATTTCCACGATTGACGATACCCTGGGTGCATTTACATGTTCGTCATTCACTCTCACAGTTTTGACCAATTCTGACCCATTTAATGGACTATTACTTACAGTTTTGGGGTCCCGAAGCTATTTCCATAGTTGTTGAACCCCAAGTTGCACTTACGTGTCGGTCATCAAGACTCACAGTTTTGGCCGATCTGGCCCGTTTCGTGGTCTATTACTCATTGTTCTGGGGTCCCGGATTGATTTCCATGATATAATAACCCCGAGGTGCGTTTATGCGTGGGTCATCAACACTCACAGTTTTGGCCGATTCTGGACCGTTTCGTGGACTATTGCTCACTATTTTGGGGTACCGAAGTGATTTCCACAATGAACGAACCCCAGGGTGTGTTTACGTGTCGGTCATCAACACTCACAATTTTGGCAGATTCTGGACCATTTGAAGCGATTTCCACGATTCTTGGGGTGCGTTTACGTGTCCGTTGTCAACACTCACAGTTTCGGCCAATTCTGACGTTTACGTGTCGGTCATCAACACTTAGAATTTTGGATGATTTCGGTCGGTTTCGTGCACTATTACTCACCGTTTTGGGGTCCCGCAGAGATTTCCACGATTGGCGATCCCCGGGGTGCGTTTACGTGTCTGTCATCAACACTCACAATTTTGGCCAATTCTGACCCGTTTCATGGACTATTGCTCACCATTTTGGGGTGCCGAAGCGATTTCCATAGTTCTTGAACCCCAAGGTGCGCTTACGTGTCGGTCATCAACACTCATTGTTTTGGCCGATTCTGGCCCGCTTCATGGACATTACTCATTGTTTTGGGGTCCCAAAGTGATTTCCACAATTTACGAACCGCGCGGTGCGTTTACGTGTCAGTCATCAACACTCACAATTTTGGCCGATTCTGGTCCGTTTCGTGCACTATTACTCACTGTTTTGGGCTCCTAGAGCGATTTCCATGATTGAAAATCCCCGCGGTGTGTTTACGTGTCCATCATCAACACTCAAAGTTTTGGCTAATTCTGACCCGTTTCGTGGACTATTGCTCATCATTTTGGGGTCCCGAAGCGATTTCCATTGTTGTTGAACCCCAAGGTGCACTTACGTGTCGGTCAACAACACTCACAGTTTTGGCCGATTCTGGCCCATTTCATGGACTATTACTCACTGTTTTGGGGTCCTGGAGTGATTTTCATGTTTAACGAACCCCGGGGTGGGTTTACGTCTCGGTCATCAACATTAACAGTTTTGGCCGATTCTGGGCCGTTTTGTGCACTATTACTCACTATTTTGGGGTCCCGGAGTGATTTCCACGATTAACGGACCTTGGGGTGCGTTTACATGTCGATCATCAACACTCATATTTTTGGCCGATTCTAGTCCGTTTTGAGCACTATTACTCATTGTTTTGGGTGAGAAAGCGATTTCCACGATTGACGATTCCTGCTACGTATTGAACTTGCGTTAGTTTTCCATGAAGAGGAAAGGGTGATGCAACACAGTAGCGTAAGTATTTCCCTCAGTTTTTAAGAACCAAGGTATCAATCCAGTAGGAGGGTCCTCAACAAGTCCCACGCACCTACACAAACAAACAAAGAACTCGCAACCAATGCAATAAAGGGGTTGTCAATCCCTTCACGGCCACTTGCGAAAGTGAGATCTGATAGAGATAATATGATAAGATAAATATATTTTTGGTATTTTATAATATAGATGCAGAAAGTAAAGATGCAAATAAAAGTAGAATGGAAGCAAATATGATAAGAGATAGACCTAGGGGCCATAGGTTTCACTAGAGGCTTCTCTCAAGATAGCATAAGTATTACGGTGGGTGAACAAATTACTATCGAGCAATGGATAGAAAAGCAAATAATTATGAGATTATCTAGGCATGATCATGTATATAGGCATCACGTCCGCAACAAGTAGACCGACTCCTGCCTGCGTCTACTACTATTACTCCACACATCGACCCCTATCCAGCATGCATCTAGAGTATTAAGTTCATAAGAACAGAGTAACACATTAAGTAAAATGACATGATGTAGAGGGATAAACTCAAGCAATATGATATAAACCCCAACTTTTTATCCTCGATGGCAACAATACAATACGTGTCTTGCAACCCTTTCTGTCACTGGGTAAGAACACCGAAAGATTGAACCCAAAGCTAAGCACTTCTCCCATGGCAAGAAAGGTCAATCTAGTAGGCCAAACCAAACCGATAGTTCGAAGAGACTTGCAAAGATAACTCAATCATACATAAAAGAATTCAGAGAAGATTTAAATATTATTCATAGATAAACTTGATCATAAACCCACAATTCATCGGATCCTGACAAACACTCTGCAAAAAGAGATTACATCAAATAGATCTCCACAAGAGAGGGGGAGAACATTGTATTGAGATCCAAAAAGAGAGAAGAAGCCATCTAGCTAATAAGTATGGACCCGAATGTCTGTGGTAAACTACTCACAACTCATCGGAAGGGCTATGTTGTTGATGTAGAAGCCCTGCATGGTGGAATCCCCCTCCGGCAGAACACCGGCGATGGCTCCAAGATGGGATCTCGTGGATACAGAAGGTTACGGTGGCGGAAATATTTCTTAGGTTGCTCCCTAGATGTTTTCGGGGTATGTAGGCTTATATAGGAGGAAGAAGTACGTCGGTGGCCGCCCGAGGGGCCCATGAGACAGGCGGGTGCGCCCTACCCTCTCGTGGCCGCCTTGGCTGCTTCTTCACTTGCACTCCAAGTCCTTTGGATCACGTTGGTTCCAAAAATCACGCTCCCGAAGGTTTCATTCCGTTTGGACTCCGTTTGATATTCCTTTTCTTCGAATACTGAAATAGGCAAAAAACAACAATACGGGATGGGCCTCGGTTAGTAGGTTAGTCCCAAAAATGATAATAATGTGTAAAATAAAGCCCATAAACATCCAAAATAGGTAATATAATAGCATGGAACAATAAGAAATAATAGATACGTTGGAGACGTATCAAGCATCCCCAAGCTTAATTCCGGCTCGTCCTCGAGTAGGTAAATGATAAAAACAAAATTTTTGATGTGGAATGCTACCTAGCATAATTCTCAATGTAATATTCTTTATTGTGGCATGAATGTTCAGATCCAAATGATTCAAGATAAAAGCTTATAAAACATAAAAATAATAATGCTTCAAAGCATACTAACAAATAATCATGTCCTGTCAAAATAACATAGCCAAAGAAAGCTTATCCCTACAAAATCATATAGTTAGGCCATGCTTCATTTTCATTACACAAAATACTCCCATCATGCACAACCCCGATGACCAGCCAAGCAATTAGTTCATACTTTTTAACGCACTTCAGCTTTTCAACTCTTACGCAATACATGAGCGCAAGCCATGGTCATAGCACTATAGTGGTCTATTGTGGTGGTTGTGAGGACAAAAAGTGGGAGAAGATAGTCTCACATCAACTAGGCGTATCAACGGGCTATGGAGATGCCCATCAATAGATATCAATGCGAGTGAGTAGGGATTGCCATGCAACGGATGCACTAGAGCTATAAATATATGAAAGCTAAACAAAAGAAACTAAGTGGGTGTGCATCCAACTTGCTTGCTCACTAAGACCTATGGCATTTTGAGGAAGCCCATCATTGGAATATACAAGCCAAGTTCTATAATGAAAAATTCCCACTACTAAATGAAAGTGACAACATATGAGACTCTCTATCATGAAGATCATGGTGCTATTTTTGAAGCACAAATGTGGAAAAGAGATAGTAGCAATTGTCCCTTCTCTCTTTTTCTCTCATTTTTTATTCTTTAATTTTTTTCTTTTTCTTTCTTTTTCTTTCTTTTTGGTGGGCTTCTTTGGCCTCTTTTATTTCATGGGCTTCTTTGGCCTCTTTTATTTTTATAAAGTGCGAAGTCCCATCCCGGCTTGTGGGGGATAGTCTTCATCATCCTTTCCTCACTGGGACAATGCTCTAATAAAGAAGATCATCACACTTTTATGGATTTACAACTCAAGAATTACAACTCAAATCTGGCACAAAATATGACTCTATATGAATGCCTCCGGCGGTGTTCTGGGATATGCAATGAATCAAGAGTGACATGTATGAAAATTATAAAGGTGGCCTTGCCACAAATACGATGTCAACTACATGATCATGCAAAGAGCAATATGACAATGATGGAATGTGTCATAATAAACGGAAAGGTGGAAAGTTGCATGGCAATATATTTCGGAATGGCTATGGAAATTCCATAATAGGTAGGTATGGTGGCTGTTTTGAGGAAGGTAACTAATGGGTTCATGATACCGGCGAAAATTGCGCGGTAAAATAGAGGCTAGCTAAGTGGAAGGATGAGTGTGCGTATGTCCATGGACTCACATTAGTCATAAAGAACTCATATACTTATTGCCAAAGCCTACTTAGCCCTCGAAGCAAAGTACTACTATGCATGCCCCAAGAGGGATAGATTGGTAGGAAAAATCCATCGCTCGTCCCTGACTGCCACTCATAAGGAAGACACTCAAAAGAGCACCTCATGCAACAAATTTGTCACACAACTTTTACCATACGTGCATGCTATGGGACTTGCCAACTTCAAAAAAAGTATTTCTCAATTTCATAATTATCCAATAGCATGACCCTAACATTACTACCTTTATATCTCAAAACAATTATCAAGCATCAAATTGATCCTAGTTTTTATTATACCCAACTTGGATGCTCATCGTTCTAGGACCAAATTCATAACCAAAGAAAATACCATGCTGTTCTAAGAGTCTCAAAATAATATAAGTGAAGCATGAGAGACTATCAATTTCTTCAAAATTAATCCACCGCTATGCTCTAAAAGATATAAGTGAAGCACTAGAGCAAAAACTATCAAGCTCAAAAGATATAAGTGAAGCACATAGTAAATTCTAATCAAGTGGGATTCTTCCAAAAGGTGTGTACAGCAATGATGATTGTGGTAAACTAAAAAGCAAAGACTAATATAATACACGACGCTCCAAGCAAAACACATATCATGTGGCGAATAAAAATATAGCTCCAAGTAAAGTTACCAATGAACGTAGACGAAAGAGGGGATGCCTTCCCGGGGAAGCCCCAAGCTTAGGCTTTTGGCTATCCTTGAATATCTTGGGGTGCCATGGGCATCCCCAAGCATAATCTCTTGCCACCTCTACTCCATAGTCCATAAAAGCTTTACCCAAAACATGAAAACTTCACAACACAGAACTCAACAGGAAATCTTATAAGATTTGTTAGTGAAAGAAAACAAAACCACCACATAAGGTACTGTAATGAAATCATTCTTTATTTATTTTGGTGTTAAACCTACTGTATTCCAAGTTCTCCATGGTTCATACCCTTACATACTGGCCATAGATGCATCGAAATAAGCAAACAACACACGAAAGGCAGAATCTGTCAAAAACAGAACAGTCTGTAGCAATCTGTAAATAACGCAAACTTCGGGAACCTTAAAGATCCTACCAAAATAGGACGTCCTAAAGCATTTGTTTATTAATCGGAAGAAAAAAGAATCAACACAAAATCACGTTCCTGTGATTAATTGAATTGTTTCTCGTGAGCGCAAAGTTTCTGTTTTTCAGCAGAATCAAATCAACTATCATCATAGGTTATCCTACAGGTTCCACTTCGCACAAACACTAATTGAAACATAAAAACACATCTAAACAGAAAGTAGAAACAAAATTTATTACTAAACAGGAACAAAAACAAGAAACACAAAGAAAATTGGGTTGCCTCCCAACTAGCGCTATCGCTTAACGCCCCTAGCTAGGCATAAAAGCGAAGATAGATCTAAGTGGTGCCATCTTTGACACTTGGTTCATAGGTAGCTCGCATGATAGATTCATAAGGTAATTTGACTTTCTTTCTTGGAAAGTGTTCCATGCCTTTCTTTTATGGAAATTGGAATTTTATATTCCCTTCCTTCATATCAATAATCGCACCAATCGTTCTAAGGAAAGGTCTACCAAGAATAACAGGGCAAGAAAGATTGCAACCTATATCAAGAACGATAAAATCAACGGGCACCAAATTTCTATTTGCAACAATAAAGACATCATTGATCCTTCCTATTGGCTTTTTAATGGTGGAATCCGCAGGGTGCAAATTTAAAGAACAATCATCAAGATCATGGAAGCCTAGAATATCACATAAAGTTTTCGGAATCGTGGAAACACTAGCACCCAAATACACTCATGACCTTTAATTTCAATCTTTGTAGTAGGTTCCCACTCATCATTAAGTTTTCTATGTATAGAAACTTCCAAATTAAGTTTTTCATCAAAAGATTGCATCAAGACATCAACAATATGTTTGGTAAACGCTTTATTTTGACTATAAGCATGAGGAGAATTAACAACGGACTGCAACAAGGAAATACAACTTTCTAAAGAACAATTATCATAATCAAATTCCTTGAAATCCGAGATAGTGGGTTCAATGCAATTTAAAGTAATGACCTCTCCAATCCCACTTTTACCAAATTTAGCATCAAGATCTAAAAACTCTGAATTTTTGGGACGCCTTCTAAATAAAGTTGACTCATCTCCAGTCCCATTATTATCAAGATTCCTATTGCAAAACAAAGATCTAATAGGGGACACATCAATAACTTTAAGATCTTCATCATTATTTTCATCTAACTTTTCTGGTTTGGCAGCCATCTTATTAACTAAGGCGGCTTGCTTATTAGAAATTTTGGCTATAGCATTTTTAAGCCGGGTAATTTGAGCATTCACACCATAAAATTCTATGTCCATATCATCAAGCTCCTTATTCATAAAACTCAAAAACCCTTTTTGTTCTTTAAGCTCTTTTCTGAAGAAATTATTATGCTCAAATTGCAAATTCATAAAGCTTCTAATATTCGATTCAATCTCATCCATCCTTCTAAGAAGGAGGTTGGGACTCTTAGGCAAAGCCATAAGCACAAATAGGCACACAAGTAAATGGAAGAAGGCAAGCGAAAGAGAGGAGGAGATTGGGAAAGAGAGGCCGAATAAAACGGCAAGGGTGAAGTGGGGGAGAGGAAAACGAGAGGCAAATGGCAAATAATGTAAATGCAAGGGAGATGAGTTTGTGATGGGTACTTCGTATGTTTTGACTTGAGCGAAGACCTCCCCGGCAACGGCGCCAGAAATCCTTCTTGCTACGTCTTGAGCTTGTGTTGGTTTTCCTTGAAGATGAAAGGGTGATGCAGCACAGTAGCGTAACTATTTCCCTTAGTTTTTGAGAACCAAGGTATCAATCCAGTAGGAGGCTCCTCAACAAGTCCAACGCACCTACACAAACAAACAAAGAACTCGCAACCAACGCAATAAAGGGGTTGTCAATCCCTTCATGGCCACTTGCGAAAGTGAGATCTGATAGAGATAATATGATAAGATAAATTTATTTTTGGTATTTTATAATATAAATGCAGAAAGTAAAGATGCAAATAAAAGTAGGTTGGAAGCAAATATGATAAGAGATAGACCCGGGGGCCATAGGTTTCACTAGAGGCTTCTCTCAAGATAGCATAAGTATTACGGTGGGTGAACAAATTACTGTCGAGCAATTGATAGAAAAGCGAATAATTATGAGATTATCTAGGCATGATCATCTATATGGCATCACGTCCGCAACAAGTAGACCGACTCCTCCCTGCATCTACTACTATTACTCCACACATCGACCGCTATCCAACATGCATCTAGATTATTAAGTTCATAAGAACAGAGTAACGCATTAAGCAAGATGACATGATGTAGAGGGATAAACTCAAGCAATATGATATAAACCCCATCTTTTTATCCTCGATGGCAAAAATACAATACGTGTCTTGCAACCCTTTCTGTCATTGGGTAAGAACACCGCAAGATTGAACCCAAAGCTAAGCACTTCTCCCATCGCAAGAAAGATCAATCTAGTAGGCCAAACCAAACCGATAATTCGAAGAGACTTGCAAAGATAACTCAATCATACATAAAAGAATTTAGAGAAGATTCAAATATTAATCATAGACAAAACTTGATCATATACCAACAATTCATCGGATCTCGATAAACACACCGCAAAAAGAGATTACCTCGAATCGATCTCCACAAGAGAGGAGGAGAACATTGTATTGAGATCCAAAAGAGAGAAGAAGCCATCTAGCTAATAACTATGGACCCGAAGGTCTGTGGTAAACTACTCACAACTCATCGGAAGGGCTATGGTGTCGATGTAGAAGCCCTCCATGGTGGAATCCGCCTCCGGCAGAACGCCGGCGACGGCTCCAAGATGGGATCTCGCGGATACAGAAGGTTATGGTGGCGGAAATATTTCTTTGGTTGCTCCCTGGATGTTTTTGGGGTATGTAGGCTTGTATAGGAGGAAGAAGTACGTCGGTGGCCGCCCGAGGGGCCCACGAGACAAGGGGCGCGCCCTATAAGGGGGCGCGCCCTATAAGGGGGCGCACCCTACCCTATCATGGCCGCTTCGGCTGCTTCTTGACTTGCACTCCAAGTCCTCTGGATCACGTTCGTTTACGTGTCCGTCGTCCACACTCACAGTTTTGGCCAATTCTGACCCGTTTCGTGGACCATTACATACCGTGTTGGGATCCCGAAATGATTTCCATAGTTGTTAACCCCCAAGTTGTGCTTATGTGTCGGTCATCAACAGTCATAGTTTTTGCCGATTCAGGCCCGCTTCATGGACTTTTACTCACTGTTTTGGGGCCCCGAAGTGATTTCCACGATTAACGAACCGCGGGGTGCATTTACGTGTCGGTCATCAACACTCACAATTTTGGCCGATTCTGGTCCATTTGTCGACTATTACTCAATGTTTTTGATCCCGAAGCGATTTCAATAGTTATTGAACCCCAAGATGCGCTTACGTGTCGGTCATCAACACTGACAGTTTTGGCCGATTCTGGTGCATTTCATGGACTATTACTCACTAGTTTGGGGTCCCGGAGTGATTTCCATGATTAACGAACCCCGGGGTGCGTTTACGTGTCGGTCAACAGCACTCACAGTTTTGGCCGATTTTGGCTGTTTCATGAACTATTACTCACTATTTTGGGGTCCCGGAGTGATTTCCACGATTAACGAACACCGGGGTGCGTTTACGTGTCGGTCATCAACACTCACAATTTTGGCCGATTGTGGTCCATTTCGAGCACTGTTACTCATCATTTTGGGGTGCCAGAGTGATTTCCACGATTGACGATCCCCGGGGTGCATTTACGTGTTTGTCATTAACACTTACCGTTTTGGCCAATTCTGACCCATTTCGTGGAATATTACTTACCGTTTTGGGGTCCCGAAGCTATTTCCATAGTTGTTGAACCCCAAGTTGCGCTTACGTGTCGATCATCAACACTCATAGTTTTGGACGATTCTGGACACTGTTTTGGGGTCCCGGATTGATTTCCATGATTAACGAACCCCGGGGTGCGTTTACGTGTCATCATCAACACTCACAATCTTGGCCAATTCTGGGCCGTTTCGGGGACTATTGCTCACTATTTTGGGGGCCCCGGAGTGATTTCCATGATGAACGAACCTTGGGGTGCATTTATTTGTTGGTCATCAACACTCACAATTTTGGCCGATTCTGGTCCGTTTTGAGCACTATTTCTCATCGTTTTGGGGTGCTAGAGCGATTTCCACGATTGACGATCCCCGGGTGCATTGATGTGTCCCTTGCCAACACTCACAGGTTGGCCAATTCTGACCCGTTCCGTGGACTATTTCTTACAGTTTTGGGGTCCCGCAACAATTTCCATAGTTGTTGAACCCCAAGTTGCGCTTACGTGTCCGTCATCAACACTCATAGTTTTAGCCGATTATGGCCCGCTTCATGGACTATTAATAACTGTTTTAGGATCCCGAAGTGATTTCCACGATTTACGAACCGCGGGGTGCGTTTACATGTCTGTTATGAACACTCACCATTTTGGGGCCCCGGAGCGATTTCCACGATTGACGATCCCCGGGGTGCGTTTACGTGTGTGTCATCAACACTCACAATTTTGTACAATTCTGACCCATTTCATGGACTATTACTCACCATTTTGGGGTCCCTAAGCGATTTCCATAGTTGTTGAACCCCAAGGTGCGCTTACGTGTCGGTCAGCAACACTCACAATTTTGGCCGATTCTGGCGCCTTCCGTGGGCTATTACTCACTGTTTTGGCCGATAATGGCCGTTCCGTGGACTATTACTCACTATTTTGGGGTCCCGCGGTTATTTCCACGATTAACGAACCCTGGGGTGTGTTTACGTGTCGGTCATCAACACTCACAATTTTGGCCGATTCTGGTCCATTTCGAGCACTATTACTCATCGTTTTGGGGTGCCAGAGCGATTTCCACGATTGACGATCCCTGGGGTGCGTTTACGTGTCCGTTGTCAATGCTCACAGTTTTGGCCAATTCTGACCCGTTTCGTGGACTATTTCTTACTGTTTTGGGGTCCCGCAATGATTTCCATAATTGTTGAACCCCAAGTTGCACTTACATGTCGATCATCAACACTCATAGTTTTGGCCAATTATTGTCCGCTTCGTGGTCTATTACTCACTATTTTGGGGTCCCGAAGTGAATTTCCGATTTACGAACCGCTGGGTGCGTTTACGTGTCGGTCATCAACACTCACAATTTTGGCCGATTTTGGTCCGTTTCATGGACTATTACTTCCCGTTTTGGGGTCCCGAAGCGACTTCCATAGTTGTTGAACCCCAAGGTGCGCTTACGTGTCGGTCATCAACACTAACAGTTTTGGCCGATTCTGGCCCGTTTAGTTGACTATTACTCACTGTTTTGGGGTCCCGGAGTGATTTCCACGATTAGCGAACCCCTGGGTGCGTTTACGTGTAGGTCAACAACACTCACGGTTTTGGCCGATTTTGGGCCGTTTTGTGGACTATTGCTCATTATTTTGGCGTCCCGGAGTGATTTCCACGATGAACGAACCCCGGGGTGCGTTTACCTGTCGGTCATCAACAGTCACAATTTTGGCTGATTCTAGTCTGTTTCGAGCACAATCGCTCATCGTTTGGGTGACAAAGCAATTTCCATGATTGACGATTTCCGGGGTGCGTTCACGTGTCTGTCGTCAACACTCTGATTTTGGCCAATTATGACCCGTTTCGTGGACTATTACTTACCGTGTTGGGGTCCCGAAATGATTTCCATAGTTGATGAACCACAAGTTGCACTTATGTGTTGGTCATCAACACTCACAGTTTTGGCCGTTTCAGACCCGTTTCCTGTACTTTTACTCACTATTTTGGGGTCCCGAAGTGATTTCCACGATTAACGAACCGCGGGGTGTGTTTACGTGTCGGTCATCAACATTCACAATTTTGGCCAATTCTGGTCCATTTTGTGGACTATTACTCACCGTTTTGGGGTCCCGAAGCGATTTCCATAGTAGTTGAACCCCAAGTACGCTTATGTGTCGTTCATCAACACTCTCTTTTTTGGCTGATTCTGGCCCATTTATGGACTATTACTCACTATTTTGGGGTCCCGGATTGATTTCCATCATTAACAAACCCCTGGGTACGTTTACGCGTCGGTCATTAACACTCACAATTTTGGCCGATTCTGGGCCGTTTCATGGACTATTGCTCACTATTTTGGGGTGCCAGAGTGATTTCCACGATGAGCAAACCCCGAGGTGTGTTTACGTGTCGGTCATCAAGACTGACAATTTTGGCCGATTCTGGTCCCTTTCGAGCACTATTACTCATCGTTTTGGGGTGCCAGAGCGATTCTCACGATTGACGATCCCCACGCTGCGTTTACGTGTCCGTTAGCAACAGTCAAAGATTCGGCCAATTCTGACCCGTTTAGTGGACACTCACAGTTTTGGCCAATTCTTACCGTTTCCATAGTTGTTGAACCCCAAGTTGCGCTTACGTGTCGGTCATCAACACTCATAGTTTTGGCCGATTCTCGCCCGCTTCATGGACTATTACTCATTGTTTTGGGACTATTACTTACCGTTTGTCGGTCATCAACATTCATAGTTTGGGGCCCGTTTACATGTCGGTCATCAACATTTACAGTTTTGGCCATTTGTGGGCCGCTTTGTGGACTATTGCTCATTATTTTGGGGTCCCGGAGTGATTTCCACGATTGACGATTCCCGGAGTGTGTTTACGTGTCCGTCGTCAACACTCATAGTTCTGGCCAATTCTGACCCGTTTCATGGACTATTACTTACCGTGTTGGCGTCCCGAAACGATTTGCATAGTTGTATAACCCCAAGTTATGTTTACGTGTTGGTCATCAACACTCACAATTCTGGCCGATTTACGCCCGTTTCGTTGACTTTTACTCACTGTTCTGGGGTCCTGAAGTGGTTTCTACGATTAACAAACCGCGGGATGCGTTTATGTGTTGGTCATCAACACTCACAATTTTGGCTGATTCTGGTCCGTTTCGTGGACTATTACTCACCGTTTTGGGGTCCCTAAGCAATTTCCATAATTGTTGAACCCCAAGGTGTGCTTACGTGCCGGTCAACAACACTCACTGATTTGGGATCCCGTAGTGATTTCCACGATTAACGAACCCCATGTTGCGTTTACGTGCCGGTCAACAACACTCACAGTTTTGGCCGATTTTGGCCGTTTCGTGGACTATAACCTACTGTTTTGGGGTCAAAGAGTGATTTCCACGATTAACGTACACTGGGGTGCGTTTACATGTCCGTCATCAACACTCACAACTTTGGCCGATTTTTGTCCATTTCGAGCACTATTACTCATCGTTTTGGGGTCCTAGAGTGAATTCCATGATTGACGATCCCCGGGGTGCATTTACCTGTTCGTCGTCAAAACTCATAGTTTTGGCCAATTCTGACCCGTTTCATGGACTATTACTTACCGTTTTGGGGTCCCGAAGCTATTTCAATAGGTGTTGAACCCCAAGTTGCGCTTACATGTCGGTCATCAAGACTCATAGTTTTGGCCGATTCTGGCCCGTTTCATGGACTATTACTCCCTCTTTTGGTGTCCCGGATTGATTTCCATGATTAACGAACCCCGGTTTGCGTTTACGTGTCCGTCATCAACAATCACAGTTTTGGCCAATTCTGGGCCGTTTCGGGGACTATTGCTCTCTATTTTAGGGTCCCGGAGTGATTTCCACGATGAACGAAACCCGGGGTGCGTTTACGTGTTGGTCATCAACACTCAAAAATTTGGTCGGTTCTGGTCCGGTTCAAGCACTATTACTCATTGTTTTCGGGTGCTAGAGTGATTTCCACTATTGACGATCCCTGGGGTGTGTTTACGTGTCTGTTGTCAACACTCACAGTTTTGGCCAATTCTGACCCGTTTCATGGACTATTTCTTACCTTTTTGTGGTCCCGCGATGATTACCATAGTTGTTGAACCCCAAGTTGCGCTTACGTGTCGGTCATCAACACTCATAGTTTTGGCCGATTTTGGCCCGCTTCATGGACTATTACTCATTGTTTTGGGGTCCCGAAGTGATTTCCATGATTTACTAACCGGGGGGTGCATTTACGAGTCGGTCATCGACACTCACAATTTTGGATGATTCTGATTCGTTTTGTGCACTATTACTCACCGTTCTGTGCACTATTTCCGTCAACAACACTAACAAGTTTGGCCAATTCTGACCCGTTTCAAGGACTATTACTCACCATTTTGGGGTCCGGAAGCGATTTCCATAGTTGTTGAACCCCAAGGTGCGCTTACGTGTCAGTTATCAACACTCACAGTTTTGGCCTATTCTGGCCCGTTTCGTGGAGCATGTTGGGGTCCCGAAACGATTTCCATAGTTGTTGAACCCCAAGTTGCGCTTACGTGTCGGTCATCAACACTCACAAATTTTGGCCGATTTAGGCCCGTTTCGTAGACTTTTACTCATTGTTTTCGGGTCCCGAAGTGATTTTCATGATTTACGAACCGCGGGGTGCGTTTACGTGTCGGTCATCAACACTCACTGTTTTGGGGTCCCGGAGTGATTTCTACGATTAACGAACCCCGGGGTTCGTTTACGTGTCGGTCAACAACACTCACAGTTTTTTCCGATTTTGGCCGTTTCATGGACTATTACTTACTGTTTTGTGGTCTAGGAGTGATTTCCACGATTAACGAACCCTGGGGTGCGTTTATGTGTCGGTCATCAACAATCACAATTTTGGCCGATTCTGTGCCATTTCAAGCACTATTACTCATCGTTTTGGGGTGCCAAAGTGATTTCCACGAGTGACGATCCCCAGGGTGCATTTACGATTTCGTCGTCAACACTCACAGTTTTGGCCAATTCTGACCCGTTTTGTGGACTATTACTTACCGTTTTGGGATCCCGATGCTATTTCAATAGTTGTTGAACCCCAAGTTACGCTTACGTGTCGGTCATCAACACTCATAGTTTTCGCCAATTCTGGCCCGTTTCGTGGACTAATACTCACTCTTTTGGGGTCCCGGATTGATTTCCATGATTAACAAACCCCGGGGTGCATTTACGTGTATGTCATCAACACTCATAGTTTTGGCCAATTCTGGGCCGTTTCGGGGAATATTGCTCACTATTTTAGGGTCCCGGGGTGACTTCCACGATGAATGAAACCCGGGGTGCGTTTACGAGTTGGTCATCAACACTCAAAAATTTGGCCGGTTCTGGTCCGGTTCAAGCACTATTACTCATCGTTTTGGGGTGCTAGCGTGATTTCCACGATTAACGATCCCTGGAGTGTGTTTACGTATCTGTTGTCAACACTCATAGTTTTGGCCAATTCTGACCCGTTTCGTGGACTATTTCTTACCTTTTTGGGGTCCCGCAACGATTTCCATAGTTATTGAACTCCAAGTTGCGCTTACATGTCGGTCATCAACACTCATAGTTTTGGCCGATTCTGGCCCGCTTCATGGACTATTACTCATTGTTTTGGGGTCCCGAAGTGATTTCCATGATTTACTAACCGGGGGGTGCGTTTACGTGTCGGTCATCAACAATCACAATTTTGGACGATTCTAGTCCGTTTCGTGCACTATTACTCACCGTTTTGGGGTCCCAGAACGATTTCCACGATTGGCGATCCCCGGGGTGCGTTTACGTGTCCGTCAACAACACTAACAATTTTGGCCAATTCTGACCCGTTTCGAGGACTATTACTCACCATTTTGGGGTCCGGAAGTGATTTCCATAGTTGTTGAACCCCAAGGTGCGCTTACGTGTCAGTTATCAACACTCACAGTTTTGGCCTATTCTGGCCCGTTTCATGGACTATTACATACTGTCTTGGGATCCCTGAGTGATTTCCACGATTAACGAACCCCTGGATTCATTTACGTGTCGGTCATCAACACTCATAGTTTTGGCTGATTCTGGTCCGGTTCAGGGACTATTACTCATTGTTTTGGGGTCCCGGAGCGATTTCCATGATTAACGAATCCCGTGGTGCGTTTACGTGTCGATCAACAACACTCACAGTTTTGGCCGATTTTGGCCGTTTCGTGGACTACTACTCACTGTTTTGGGGTCCCGGAGTGATTTCCACGATTAACAAACCCCGGGTGCGTTTACGTGTTGGTCATCAACATTCACAGTTTTGGCCAATTTTGGGCCGTTTAGTGGACTATTGCTCACTATTTTGGGGTCCCGGAGTGATTTCCACGATGAACGAACCCCATCGTGCGTTTACGTGCCGGTCATCAACACTCACAATTTTGGCAGATTCTGGTCCGTTTGGAGCACTATTACTCATCTTTTTGGGGTAACAAAGCGATTTCCACGATTGACGATTCCCGGAGTGCGTTTCCGTGTCTGTCGTCAACATTCACAGTTTTGGCAATTTCTGACCCGTTTCGTGGACCATGTTGGGGTCCCGAAACGATTTCCATAGTTGTTCAAACCCAAGTTGTGCTTACGTGTCGGTCATCAACACTCACAAATTTTGGCCGATTTAGGCCCGTTTCGTAGACTTTTACTCATTGTTTTGGGGTCCCGAAGTGATTTTCATGATTTACGAACCGCGGGGTGCATTTACGTGTCGGTCATCAATACTCACAATTTTGGCCGATTCTGGTCCGTTTCGTGGACTATTACTCACCGTTTTGGGGTCTCGAAGCGATTTCCATAGTTGTTGAACCCCAAGGTGCGCTTACGTGTCGGTCATCAACCCTCACTATTTTGGGGTCCCGGAGTGATTTCTACGATTAACGAACCCCGGGGTGCGTTTACGTGTCGGTCAACCACACTCATAGTTTTGGCCGATTTAGTCCGTTTCGTGGACTATTACTCACTGTTTTGGGGTCCCGGAGTCATTTCCACGATTAATGAACCCTGGGGTGCGTTTACGTGTCGGTCATGAACACTCACAATTTTGGCCGATTCTGGTCCATTTCGAGCACTATTACTCATCGTTTTGGGGTGCCAGAGTGATTTCCGCGACTGACGATCCCCATGGTGCGTTTACGATTTCGTCGTCAACACTCACAATTTTGGCCAATTCTGACCCGTTTCGTCGACTATTACTTACCGTTTTGGGATCTCGAAGCTATTTCCATAGTTGTTGAACCCCAAGTTGCGCTTACGTGGTGGTCATCAACACTCACAGTTTTGGCCGATTCTGGCCCGTTTCGTGGACTATTACTCACTCTTTTGGGGTCCCGGATTGATTTCCATGATTAACGAACCCCGGGGTGCGTTTACGTGTCGGTCATCAACACTCATAGTTTTGGCCAATTCTGGGCCGTTTCAGGGACTATTGCTCACTATTTTGGCTGATTCTAGTCCGGTTCAAGCACTATTACTCATCATTTTGGGGTGCCATAGTGATTTCCACGATTGATGATCCCCGGGGTGCGTTTACATGTCTGTTGTCAACACTCACAGTTTCGGCCAATTCTCACCCGTTTCATGGACTGATTCTTACCGTTTTGGGGTCCCACAACGATTTCCATTGTTGCTGAATCCCAAGTTGCGCTTACGTGTCGGTCATCAACACTGATAGTTTTGGACGATTCTGGCCTGCCTCATGGACTATTACTCATTATTTTGGGGTCTCTAAGTGATTTCCACGATTCACGAACCGCGGGGTGCGTTTACGTGTCAGTCATGAACACTAACAATTCTGACCGATTCTGGTCCGTTTCGTGCACTATTACTCGCCGTTTTGGGGTCCCAAAGTGATTTCCTCGGTTGGTGGTCCTCGGGGTGTGTTTACGTGTCCGTCATCAACACTAACAATTTTGCCCAACTCTGACCCGTTTCGTGGACTATTACTCACCATTTTGGGGTCCCGAAGCGATTTTCATAGTTGTTGAACCCCAAGGTGCGCTTACATGTCGGTCATCGACACTAATAGTTTTGGCCGATTCTGGCCCAAGTCGTGGACTATTACTCACTGTTTTGGGGACCCAGAGTGATTTCCACAATTAACGAACCCCGGGGTGCATTTACATGTCGGTCATCAGCACTCCCAGTTTTGGCCGATTCTGGGCCGTTTTGTGGACTATTGCTCACTACTTTGGGGTCCTGGAGTGATTTCTACGATGAACGAACCCCGGGGTTCGTTTACGTGTCGGTCATCAACACTCACATTTTTGGCCGAATCTGGTCCGTTTCGAGCACTATTACTCATCGTTTTCGGGTGACAAAGCAATTTCCATGATTGACGATTCCTGGGGTGCGTTTAGGTGTCCGTCGTTAACACTCACAATTTTGGCCAATTCTGACCCGTTTCGTGGACTATTACTTACCGTGTTGGGGTCCCAAAACGATTTCCATAGTTGTTGAACCCCAAGTTACGCTTACATGTCGGTCATCAACACTCGCAGTTTTGGCGATTCAGGCCCGATTCATGGAGTTTTACTCACTGTTTTGGCATCCCGAAGTGATCTCCATGATTACCAACCGCGAGGTGCGTTTACGTGTCGGTCATCAACACTCACAATTTTGGCCGATTCTTGTGCATTTCATGGACTATTACACACTGTTTTGGGGTCCCGGAGTGATTTCCACGATTTACGAACCCTGGGGTGCGTTTACGTGTCGGTCATCAACACTCACAATTTTGGCCGGTTCTGGTCCATTTTGAGCAGTATTACTCATTGTTTTGGGGTGCCAGAGTGATTTCCACGATTGACGATCCCCGGGGTGCGTTTACGTGTTCGTCGTCAACACTCACAGTTTTGGCCAATTATGACCCGTTTCATGGACTATTACTCACTGTTTTGGGGTCCCAGATTTATTTCCACGATTAACGAACCCCTGGATGCGTTTACGTGTCGGTCATCAACACTCACAGTTTTTGCTGATTATGGTCTGTTTCGTGGACTATTACTCACTGTTTTGGAGTCTCGGTGCGATTTCCACGATTAACAAATCCCGGGGGGCGTTTACGTGTCGGTCATTAACACTCATAGTTTTGGCCTATTTTGCTCGTTTCGTGGACTATTACTCACTGTTTGGGGGTCCCAAAATGACTTCCACGATTAACGAACCCCGGGGTGCGTTTACGTGTCTGTCATCAACATTCACAGTTTTGGCCAATTCTGACCCGCTTCATGGACTATTACTCACCATTTTGGGGTCCCGAAGCGATTTCCATAGTTGTTGAACCGCAAGGTGCGCTTATGTGTCGGTCATCAACACTCACAGTTTTGGCCGATTCTGCCCGTTTCGTGGACTATTACTCACTGTTTTGGGTCCCTGAGTGATTTCCATGATTAACGAACCCCTGGATGTGTTTACGTGTCGGTCATCAACTCTCACAGTTTTGGCCGATTCTGGTCCGTCTCGTCACTGTTTTGAGGTCCCCGAGTGATTTCTACAATTAACGAATCCCAGGGTGCGTTTACGTGTCGGTCAACAACATTCACAGTTTTGGCCGATTTTGGCCGTTTCATGGACTATTTACTCACTGTTTTTGGGTCCCGGGGTGATTTCCACGATTAACGAACCCTGGGGTGCGTTTACATGTCGGTCATCTACATTCTTAGTTATGGTCTATTCTTGGCCGTTTTGTGGACTTGCTCACTATTTTGGGGTCCCGGAGTGATTTCCACGATGAACGAACCCCGGGGTGCGTTTACGTGTCGGTCATCAACACTAACAATTTTGGCCAATTCTGGTCCGTTTCGAGCACTATTACTCATCTTTTTGGGGTAACAAAGTGATTTCCACGATTGACGATTCCCGGAGTGTGTTTACGTGTCCGTCGTCAACACTCACAATTTTGGCTAATTCTGACCCGTTTCATGGACTATTACTTACCGTGTTGGGGTCCGGAAATGATTTCCATATTTGTTGAACCCCAAGTTGCGCTTACGTGTCGGTCATCAACACTCACGGTTTTTGCCGATTCTGGCCCATTTCGTGGACTATTACTCACTATTTTGGGGTCCCGGGGTGATTTCCACGATGAACGAACCCCGGCGTGCGTTTACGTGTCGGTCATCAACACTCACAATTTTGGCCGATTCTGGTCCATTTCAAGCACTATTACTCATTGTTTTGGGGTAACAAAGCGATTTCCACGATTGACGATTCTCGGAGTGTGATTACGTGTCCGTCGTCAACACTCACAGTTTTGGCCGATTCTGGTCCGTTTCGTGCAGTATTACTCACCGTTTTGGGGCCCCAGAGCGATTTCCACGATTGTCGATCCCCGGGGTGTGTTTAGGTGTCCGTTATAAATGCTCACAATTTTGGCCAATTATGACCCATGTCATGGACTATTACTCACCATTTTGGGGTCCCGAAGCGATTTCCATAGTTGTTGAACCACAAGGTGCGCTTACGTGTCGGTCTTCAACACTCACAGTTTTGCCCTTCTGGCCCGTTTCATGGACTATTATTCACTGTTTTGGGGTCCCGGAGTGAGTTCCACGATTAACGAACCCCGGCGGGCGTTTACGTGTCGGTCATCAACACTCACAGTTTTGGCCGATTCTGGGCCGTTTCATGAACTATTGCTCACTATTTTGGGGTCTCAGAGTGATTTCTACGATGAATGAACCCGAGGTACGTTTACGTGTGGGTTATCAACACTCACAATTTTGGCCGATTCTGGTCCGTTTCGAGCACTATTACTCATCGTTTTGGGGTGCCAGAGTGATTTCCAAGATTGACGATCCCCGGGGTGCGTTTACGTGTCCGTTGACAATGCTCACAGTTTTGGCCAATTCTGACCCATTTCGTGGAATATTTCTTACCGTTTTGGGGTCCCGCGACGATTTCCATAGTTGTTGAACCCCAAGTTGCGCATACATGTCGGTCATCAACACTCATAGTTTTGGCCGATTTTGGAGTCCTGGAGTGATTTCCATGATTAACGAACCCCTGGGTGCGTTTACGTGTCTGTCAACAACACTCACGGTTTTGGCGATTTAGGCCGTTTCGTCGACTATTACAAACTGTTTTGGGGTCCCGGAGTGATTTCCACGATTAACGAACCTTGGGGTGCGTTGACGTGTCGGTCATCAACACTCACAATTTTTGCCGATTATGGTCAATTTCGAGCACTATTACTCATCGTTTTGGGGTGCGAGTGTGATTTCCACGATTGACGATCCCCGGGGTGCGTTTACATGTTCGTCGTCAACACTCATAGTTTTGGTGAATTCTGACCCGTTTTGTGGACTATTACTTACCGTTTTGGGGTCCCGAAGCTATTTCCATAGTTGTTAAACCCCAAGTTGTGCTTATGTGTCGGTCGTCAACACTCATAGTTTTGGCCAATTCAGGCCTGTATCATGGACTATTACTCACTGTTTTGGGGTCCCGGATTGATTTCCATGATTAACGAAACCTGGGGTGCGTTTACGAGGCGGTCATCAACAATCACAGTTTTGGCCAATTCTGGGCCGTTTCGGGGATTATTGCTCACTATTTTTGGGGTCCGAGAGTGATTTCCACGATGAACGAACCCCGGGGTGCCTTTATGTGGCGGTCATCAACACTCACAATTTTGGCCGATTCTGGTCCGTTTCGAGGACTATTACTCATCGTTTTGGGGTGCCAGAGCGACTTCCACGATTGACGATCCCTTGGGTGCGTTTACGTGTCCGTTGTCAACACTCACAGTTTTGGCCAATTCTGACACGTTTCGTGGACTATTTCTTATAGTTTTGGGGTCCCGCTACAATTTCCATAGTTGTTGAACCCCAAGTTGCGCTTACGTGTCGGTCATCAACTCTCATAGTTTTGCCCGATTCTGGCCCGCTTCATGGACTATTACTAACTGTTTTGGGGTCCCGAAGTGATTTCCACGATTTATGAACCGCGGGGTGCGTTTACGTGGTTGTCATGAACACTCACAATTTTGTCCGAGTCTGGCCCATTTCGTGGACTATTAGTCACCATTTTGGGGTCCCGGAGCGATTTCCATAGTTGTTGAACCCCAAGGTGCGCTTACGTGTCGGTCATCTACACTCACAGTTTTTGTCGATTCTGGCTCGCTTCATGGACTATTACTCACTGTTTTGGGGTCCCGGACTGAGTTCCACGATTAATTAACCCGTAGTATGTTTATGTGTCGGTCATCAACACTCATGGTTTTGGCCGATTCAGGGCCCTTTTGTGGACTATTGCTTACTATTTTGGGTTCCCAGAGTGATTTCCACGATGAATGAACCGCGGGGTGCGTTTACGTGTCGGTCATCAACACTCACAATTTTGGCTGATTCTAGTCTGTTTCGAGCACAATCGCTCATCGTTTGGGTGACAGAGTGATTTCCATGATTGACGATTTCCTGGGTGCGTTTACGTGTCCGTCGTCAACACTCCCGTTTTGGCCAATTCTGACCCATTTCGTGGACTATTAGTTATTGTGTTGGGGTCCCGAAATGATTTCCATAGTTGATGAACCCCAAGTTGCGCTTACGTTTTGGTCATCAACATTCACAGTTTTGGCCACTTCAGACCCATTTCGTGTACTTTTACTCACTGTTTTGGGTCCCGGAGTGATTTCCATGATTAACGAACCGCGGCGTGTGTTTACGTGTCGGTCATCAACACTCACTGTTTTGTCCGATTCTGGCCCATTTCGTGGACTATTACTCATTGTTTTGGTGTCCCGGGGTGATTTCCACGATGAACGAACCCCGGCATGCGTTTACGTACCGGGCATCAACACTCACGATTTTGGCCGATTCTGGTCCATTTCGAGCACTATTACTCATCGTTTTGGGGTAACAAAGCAATTTCCACGATTGAAGATTCTCGGAGTGTGTTTACGTGTCCGTCGTCAACACTCACAGTTTTGGAAGATTCTGGTCCGTTTCGTGCAATAATTACTCACCTCTTTGGGGCCTCAGAGCGATTTCCATGATTGACGATCCCCAGGGTGTGTTTACGTGTCCGTCATAAACGCTCACAATTTTGGCCAATTCTGACCCATTTCCTGGACTATTACTCACCATTTTGGGGTCTCGAAGCGATTTCCATAGTTGTTGAACCCCAAGGTGCGCTTACGTGTCGGTAATCAACACTCACAGTTTTGGACGATCCTGTCCCGTTTCGTGGACTATTACTCACTGTTTTGGGGTCCCGGAGTGAGTTCCGTGATTACCTAACCCCGGGGTGCGTTTACGTGTCGGTCATCAACACCCACAGTTTTGGCCGATTCTGGGCCGTTTTGTGGACTGTTGCTCACTATTTTGGGGACCCGGAGTGATTTCCACGATGAACGAACCCTGGGGTGTGTTTACGTGTCGGTCATCAACAATCACAATTTTGGCCGATTCTGGTCCGTTTCGAGCACTATTACTCATCGTTTTGGGGTGACAAAGCGATTTCCACGATTGGAGATCCCCGGGGTGCGTTTACGTGTTCATCGTCAACACTCATAGTTTTGGCCAATTCTTACCGTTTTGGGGTCCCGAAGCTATTTCGATAGTTGATGAACCCCAAGATGCGATTATGTGGTAGTGTTCAACACTCAGAGTTTTGCCCTTCTGGCCCGTTTCATGGACTATTATTCACTGTTTTGGGGTCCCGGAATGATTTCCATGATTAACGAACCCCGGGGTGCGTTTACGTGTCGGTCATCAACACTCACAGTTTTGGCCGATTCTGGGCCGTTTCGTGAACTATTGCTCACTGTTTTGGGGTCTCAGAGTGATTTCTACGATGAACGAACCCGGGGTACGTTTACGCATGGGTCATCCACACTCACAATTTTGGCCGATTCTGGCCCATTTCGAGCACTATTACTCATCGTTTTGGGGTGCCAGAGCGATTTCCACGATTGACGATCCCCGGGGTGCGTTTACGTGTCCATTGACAATGCTCACAGTTTTGGCCAATTCTGACCCATTTCATGGAATATTTCTTACCGTTTTGGGGTCCCGCAACGATTTCAATAGTTGTTGAACCCCAAGTTGCGCTTACATGTCGGTCATCAACACTCATAGTTTTGGCCGATTCTGGCCCGCTTCGTGGTCTATTACTCACTGTTTTGGGGTCCTGAAGTGATTTCTCGATTTACGAACCGCAGGGTGCATTTACATGTCGGTCATCAACACTCACAATTTTGGCCGATTTTGGTCCGTTCCATGTACTATTACTCACCGTTTTGGGGTCCCGAAGCGATTTCTGCAGTTGTTGAACCCCAAGGTGCGCTTACGTGTCGGTCATCAACACTCACAATTTTTGTCGACTCTGACCCGTTTCATGGACTATTAGTCACTGTTTTGGAGTTCCGGAGTGATTTCCATGATTAACGAACCCCTGGGTTCGTTTACGTGTCTGTCAACAACACTCACAGTTTTGGCGATGTAGGCCGTTTCGTCGACTATTACAAACTATTTCGGGGTCCCGGAGTGATTTCCACGATTAATGAACCCTGGGGTGCATTGACGTGTCGGTCATCAACACTCACAATTTTGGCCGATTATAGTCCATTTCAAGCACTATTACTCGTCGTTTTGGGGTGCGAGTGTGATTTCCACGATTGACGATCCCCGGGGTGCATTTACGTGTTCGTCGTCAACACTCATAATTTTGGCAAATTCTGACCCGTTTTGTGGACTATTACTTACTGTTTTGGGGTCCCGAAGCTATTTCCATAGTTGTTGAACCCCAAGTTGTGCTTACGTGTCGGTCGTCAACACTCATAGTTTTGGCTGATTTTGGCCCGTTTCGTGGACTATTACTCACTGTTTTGGGGTCCCGGATTGATTTCCATGATTAACGAAACCCGGGGTGCGTCTACGAGTCGGTCATCAACAATCACAATTTTGGCCAATTCTGGGCCGTTTCGGGGATTATGGCTCACTATTTTTTGGGTCCGAGAGTGATTTCCACGATGAACGAACCCCAGGGTGCCTTTACGTGGCGGTCATCAACACTCACAATTTTGGCCGATTCTGGTCCGTTGCGAGGTCTATTAGTCATCGTTTTCGGGTGCTAGAGCGACTTCCATGATTGACGATCCCCTGGGTGCGTTTACGTGAATGTTGTCAACACTCACAGTTTTGGCCAATTCTGACCCGTTTTGTGGACTATTTCTTACAGTTTTGGGGTCCCGCTACAATTTCCATAGTTGTTGAACCCCAAGTTGCGCTTATGTGTGGGTCATCAACACTCATAGTTTTGGCTGATTCTGGCACGCTTCCTGGACTATTACTAACTGTTTTGGGGTCCTGAAGTGATTTCCACGATTTATGAACAGCGGGGTGCGTTTACGTGTTTGTCATGAACACTCACAATTTTGGCCGAGTCTGACCCATTTCGTGGACTATTACTCACCGTTTTGGGGTCCCGGAGCGATTTCCATAGTTGTTGAACCCCAAGTTACGCTTACGTGTTGGTCAGCAACACTCACTGTTTTAGCCGATTCAGGCCCATTTCATGGACTACTACTCACTGTTTTGGGGTCCCGGATTGATTTCCATGATTAACAAACCCCTGCGTGCCTTTACGTGTAGGTCATCAACAGTCACAATTTTGGCTGATTCTGGTCCGTTTCGAGCAATATTACTAACCGTTTTGGGGTGCCAGAGTGATTTCCACGATTGACGATCCCCGCGGTGCGTTTACCTGTCTGTTATCAACACTCAAAGTTTTGGCCAATTCTGACCCATTTCGTGGACTATTTCTTACCGTTTTGGGGTCCCGCAATGATTTTTGTAGTTGTTGAACCCCAAGTTGCACTTATGTGTCGGTCATCAACACTCACAGTTTTGGCCGATTCTGGTCCGTTTCGAGCACTATTACTCATCGTTTTGGGGTAACAAAGTGATTTCCACGATTGACGATTCCCGGAGTGCGTTTATGTGTCCGTTTCAGGCACTATTAATCACCGTTTTGGGGCCCTGGAGCGATTTTAATAATTGACGATCCCCGGGGTTCGTTTACGTGTCCGTCATTAACATTCACAATTTTGGCCAATTCTGACCCATTTCGTGGACTAATACTCACCATTTTGGGGTCTCGAAGCGATTTCCATAGTTGTTGAACCCCAAGGTGCACTTACGTGTCGGTCATCAACACTCACAGTTTTGGCCGATTCTGGCCCGTTTCATGGACTATTACTCACTGTTTGGGGGTCCCGGAGTGAGTTCCACGATTAACGAACCCCGGGGTGCGTTTACGTGTCGGTCATCATCACTCACAATTTTGGCCGATTCTGCTCCGTTTCGAGCACTATTACTCATCGTTTTGGGGTGCCAGAGCGATTTCCACGATTGACGATCCCCGGGGTGCGTTTACGTGTCAGTTGTCAACGCTTATAGTTTTGGCCAATTCTGACCCATTTTGTGGACTATTTCTTACCGTTTTGGGGTCTCGCAACGAATTCCATAGTTGTTGAACCCCAAATTGTGTTTACATATCGGTCATCAACACTGATAGTTATGGCCGATTCTGGCCCGCTTCATGGTCTGTTACTCACTGTTTTGGGGTCCTGAAGTGATTTCCCGATTTACGAACCGCGGGGTGCATTTACGTGTCGGTCATCAACACTCACAATTTTGGCTGATTTTTGTCCGTTTCATGGACTATTACTCACCGTTTTGGGGTTTCGAAGCGATTTCCATAGTTATTGAACCCCAAGGTGCGCTTACGTGTCGGTCATCAACACTCGCTGTTTTTTGACGATTCGGAGTGATTTCGTGGACTATTACTCACCATTTTGGGTCACAAATCGATTTCCATTGTTGTTGTACTCCTAGTTGCGCTTACGTGTCGGTCATCAACAATCGTAGTTTTGGCCGAGTATGGCCCGTTTCATGGACTATTTCTCACTAATTTGGGGACCCTGAGCGATTTCCATGATTGACGATCCCCGGGGAGCGTTTACATGTCCGTCGTCAACACTCCTAGTTTTCGCCAATTCTAACCCGTTTCATGGACTATTACTCACCATCTTGGGGTCTCGAAGCGATTTCCATTGTTGTCAAACCCCAAGATGTGCTTATGGGTCAATCATCAACACTCACCGTTTTGGGGCACCAGAGTAATTTTCACGATGAACGAACCCCCGGAGTGCGTTTACATGTCAGTCATCAAGACTCACAATTTTGGCGGATTGGGGTCCGTTTCGAGCACTATTGCTCATTGTTTTGGGGTGGCAGAGTGATTTCCATGATTGACGATCCGCGCGGTGTGTTTACATGTACGTTATCAACACTCAAAGTTTTGGCCAATTCTGACCCGTTTTGTGGACTATTTCTTACCGTTTTGGGGTCCCGCAACGATTTCCATAGTTGTTGAACCCAAGGTGCGCTTATGTGTCGATCATCAACACTCACAGTTTTGGCCGATTTTTGCCCGTTTTGTGGACTATTACTCATAGTTTTAGGGTCCCCGAGTTATTTCCACGATTAATGAACCCCTGGGTGCGTTTACGTGTCGGTCAACAACACTCACTGTTTTTGCCGATTTTGGCCGTTTCGTGGACTATTACAAACTGTTTTGGGGTCCCGGAGTGATTTCCACGATTAACGAACCTTGGGGTGCGTTTACGTGTCGGTCATCAACACTCACAATTGTGGCCGATTCTGGTCCATTTCGAGCACTATTACTCATCATTTTGGGGTGCCAGTGTGATATCCACGATTGATGATCCCCGGGGGTGTGTTTACGTGTTCCTCGTCAACACTCACAGTATTGGCGACTTCTGACCCGTTTTGTGGACTATTACTTACCGTTTTGGGGTCCCGAAGCTATTTCCATAGTTGTTGAACCCTAAGTTGCGCTTACATGTCGGTCGTCAACACTCATAGTTTTGGTCAATTCTGGCCCGTTTCATAGACTATTACTCACTCTTTTGGGGTCCCGGATTGATTTCCATGATTAACGAAACCCGGGGTCCGTTTACGTGTCGTTCATCAACACTCACAGTTTTGGCCAATTCTGGGCCGTTTCGAGGACTATTGCTCACTATTTTGGGGTCCCGGAGTGTTTCCATGATGAACGAACCCCGGGGTGCGTTTACGTGTCGGTGATCAACACTCACAATTTTGGCCGATTCTGGTCCGTTTGAGAACTATTACTCATTGTTTTGGGGTGCCAGAGCGATTTCCATGATTGACGATCCCCGGGGTGCATTTACGTGTCCATTGTCAACACTCACCGCGTTGACACTTCTGACCCGTATCGTGGACTATTTCTTACAGTTTTGGGGTCCCGCTACAATTTCCGTAGTTGTTGAACCCCAAGTTGCGCTTACGTGTCGGTCATCAACGCTCATAGTTTTGGCCGATTCTGACCCGCTTCGTGGACTAGTACTAACTGTTTTGGGGTCCCGAAGTGATTTCCACGATTTATCAACCGCGGGGTGCGTTTACATGTCTGTTATGAACAGTCACCATTTTGGCCGAGTCTAACCCATTTCGTGGACTATTACTCACCATTTTGGGGTCCCGGAGCGATTTCCATAGTTGGTTAACCCCAAGGTGCGCTTACGTGTTGGTCATCAACACTTGCAATTTTGGTCGATTCTGGCCCGTTTCGTGGACTATTACTCACTGCTTTGGGGTCCTGGAGTGAGTTCCACGATGAACGAACCCCGGGGTGCGTTTACGTGTCGGTCATCAACACTCACGGTTTTGGCCAATTCTGGGCCGTTTTGTGGACTATTGCTCACTATTTTCGGGTCCCGGAGTGATTTCCACGATGAATAAACCCCGGGTGCGTTTACGTGTCGGCATCAACACTCACAATTTTGGCTGTTCTGGTCCGTTTCGAGCACTATTTCTCATCATTTGGGTGACAAAGCGATTTCCATGATTGGCGATTTCCGGGGTGCGTTCACGTGTCCGTCGTCAACACTCCGGTTTTGGCCAATTATGACCCGTTTCGTGGAATACTACTTACCGTGTTGGGGTCCCGAAATGATTTCCATAGTTGATGGACCACGAGTTGCGCTTACGTGTTGGTCATCAACACTCACAGTTTTGGCCGCTTCAGACCTGTTTTGTGTACTTTTATTCACTGTTTTTGGGGTCCCGAAGTGATTTCCACGATTAACGAACCACGGGTGCTTTTACGTGTCGGTCATCAACACTCACCGTTTTGGGGTCCCGAAGCGATTTCCATAGTAGTTGAACCCCAAGTTACGCTTACGTGTCGGTCATCAACACTCACTCTTTCTGCCGATTCTGGCCCATTTCATGGACTATTACTCATTGTTTTGGGGTCCTGGATTGATTTCCATCATTAACAAACCCCTGGGTGCGTTTACGTGTCGGCCATCAACACTCACAATTTTGGCCGATTCTGGGCCGTTTCATGGACTATTGCTCACTATTTTTGGGTCCCAGAGTGATTTCCACGATGAACAAACCCCGGGGTGCGTTTACGTGTCGGTCATCAAGACTCACAATTTTGGCCGATTCTGGTCCCTTTCGAGCACTATTACTCACCGTTTTGGGGTGCCAGAGTGATTCTCACGATTGACGATCCCCACGGTGCGTTTAAGTGTCCGTTAACAACAGTCAAAGTTTTGGCCAATTTTGACCCGTTTATTGGACTACTTCTTACCGTTTTGGGATGCCGCAACGATTTCCATAGTTGTTGAACCCCAAGTTGCGCTTATGTGTCGGTCATCAACACACATAGTTTTGGCCGATTCTTGCCCGCTTCATGGACTATTACTCATTGTTTTGGGGTCCCGAAGTGATTTCCACAATTTACACACCTCGGGGTGCGTTTGTGTGTCGGTCAACAACACTCACAATCTTGGCCGATTCTGATCCGTTTCGAGAACTACTACTCATGGTTTTGGGGTAACAAAGCGATTTCCACGATTGACGATTCCCGGAGTGTGTTTACGTGTCCGTCGTCAACACTCACAGTTTTGGCCAATTCTGACCCGTTTCATGGACTATTACTTACCATGTTGGGGTCCCGAAACGATTTCCATAGTTGTTTAACCCCAAGTTGTGTTTACGTGTTGGTCATCAACACTCACAATTCTGGCCGATTTACGCCCGTTTCGTTGACTTTTACTCACTGTTCTGGGGTCCTGAAGTGGTTTCTACGATTAACAAACCGCGGGATGCGTTTATGTGTTGGTCATCAACACTCACAATTTTGGCTGATTCTGGTCCGTTTCGTGGACTATTACTCACCGTTTTGGGGTCCCTAAGCAATTTCCATAATTGTTGAACCCCAAGGTGTGCTTACGTGCCGGTCAACAACACTCACTGTTTTGGGATCCCGGAGTGATTTCCACGATTAACGAATCCCATGGTGTGTTTACGTGCCGGTCAACAACACTCAAAATGATGAGTAATAGTCCATTTCGAGCGCTATTACTCATCGTTTTGGGGTGCTACAGTGAATTGCACGATAGACGATCCCCGGGGTGCGTTTACATGTTCGTCGTCAGCACTCATAGTTTTGGCCAATTCTGACCGATTTCGTGGACTATTACTTACCGTTTTGGGGTCCTGAAGCTATTTCAATAGGTGTTGAACCCCAAATTGCGTATCATGTCGGTCATCAACACTCATAGTTTTGGCCGATTCTGGCCCGTTTCATGGACTATTACTCACTCTTTTGGGGTCCCGGGTTGATTTCCATGATTAACGAACCACGGGGTGCGTTTACGTGTCAGTCATCAACACTCACAGTTTTGGCAAATTCTGGGCCGTTTCGGGGACTATTGCTCTCTATTTTAGGGTCTCGGAGTGATTTCGACGATGAACGAAACCCGGGTTGTGTTTACGTGTTGGTCATCAACACTCAAAAATTTGGCCGGTTCTGGTCCGGTTAAAGCACTATTACTCATCATTTTGGGTTGCTAGAGTGATTTCCATGATTGACGATCCCTGGGGTGTGTTTACGTGTGTGTTGTCAACACTCATAGTTTTGGCCAATTCTGACCCGTTTTGTGGACTATTTCTTACCTTTTTGGGGTCGCGCAACGATTTCCATAGTTGTTGAACCCCAAGTTGCGCTTACGTGTCGGTCATCAACACTCATAGTTTTGGCCGATTCTGGCCCGCTTCATGGACTATTACTCATTGTTTTGCGGTCCCGAACTGATTTCCATGATTTACAAACCGGGGGGTGCATTTACATGCCGGTCATCACCACTCATAATTTTGGACGATTCTGGTCCGTTTCGTGCACTATTACTCACCATTTTGGGGTCCAAGAACGATTTCCACGATTGGCGATCCCCGGGTGCGTTTACGTGTCCGTCATCAACTCTAACAATTTTGGCCAATTCTGAATCATTTCATGGACTATTACTCACAATTTTGGGGTCCCGAAACGATTTCCATAGTTGTTGAACCCCAAGTTGCGCTTACGTGTCGGTCATCAACACTCATAGTTTTGGCCGGTTCCGGCCCGCTTCACGGACTATTACTCATGGTTTTTGGGTCCCGAAGTGATTTTTATGATTTACTATCCGGGGGGTGCGTTTACGTGTCGGTCATCAACACTCACAATTTTGGACGATTCTGGTCCGTTTCGTGCACTATTACTCACCGTTTTGGGGTCCCAGAACGATTTCCACGATTGACGATGCCCGGGGTGCGTTTACGTGTCCGTCAATAACACTAACAATTTTGGCTAATTCTGACCCGTTTCATGGACTATTACTCACCATTTGGGGTCCTGAAGCGATTTCCATAGTTGTTGAACCCCAAGGTGCGCTTACATGTCGGTCATCAACACTCACAGTTTTGGCCTATTCTGGCCCGTTTCATGGACAATTACTCACTGTTTTGGGGTCCCGGAGTGATTTCCACGGTTAACGAACCCCTGGATGCGTTTACGTGTCGGTCATCAACACTCACTGTTTTGGCTAATTCTGGTCCGTTTCAGGGACTATTACTCACTGTTTTCGGGTCCCAGAGCGATTTCCACGATTAATGAATCCCATGGTGAGTTTACGTGTCGGTCAACAACACTCACAGTTTTGGCCGATTCTTGTCGTTTCGTGGACTATTACTCACTATTTTGGGGTCCCGGAGTGATTTCCACGATTAACGAACACCGGGGTGTGTTTACGTGTCGGTCATCAACATTCACAGTTTTGGCCGATTTTGGGCCGTTTTGTGGACTATTGCTCACTATTTTGGGGTCCCGGAGTGATTTCCACGATGAAGGAACCCCGGCATGCGTTTACGTGTCGGTGATCAACACCCACAGTTTCGGCCGATTCTGGTCCGTTTCGAGCACTATTACTCATCGTTTCGGGGTAACAAAGCGATTTCCACGACTGACGATTCCCGGAGTGCGTTTACGTGTCTGTCGTCACCACTCACAGTTTTGGCAATTTTTGACCCGTTTCGTGGACCATGTTGGGGTCCCAAAACGATTTCCATAGTTGTTCAACCCCATGTTGCGCTTACTGTCAGTCATCAACACTCACAAATTTTGGCCGATTTAGGCCCGTTTCGTAGACTTGTACTCATTGTTTTGGGGTCCCGAAGTGATTTTCATGATTTACGAACCGCGGGGTGCGTTTACGTGTCGGTCATCAACACTCACAATTTTGGCTCATTCTGGTCCGTTTCGTGGACTATTACTCACCGTTTTGTTGTGTCGAAGGGATTTCCATAGTTGTTGAACCCCAAGGTGTGCTTACGTGTCGGTCATCACCACTCACTGTTTTGGGGTCCCGGAGTGATTTCTACGATTAACGAACACGGGGTGCGTTTACGTGTCGGTCAACAACACTCACAGTTTTGGCCGATTTTGGCCGTTTCGTGGACTATTACTCACTGTTTTGGGGTCCCGAAGTGATTTCCACGATTAACGAACCCTGGGGTGCGTTCACGTGTCGGTCATCAACACTCACAATCTTGGCCGATTCTGGTCCATTTCGAGCACTATTACTCATCGTTTTGGGGTGCCAGAGTGATTTCCACGATTGACGATCCCCAGGGTGCTTTTACTATTTCGTCGTCAACACTCACAATTTTGGCCAATTCTGACCCGTTTCGTGGACTATTACTTACCGTTTTGGGGTCCCAAAGCTATTTCAATAGTTGTTGAACCCCAAGTTGCGCTTACGTGTCGGTCATCAACACTCATAGTTTTGGCCGATTCTGGCCCGTTTCATGGACTATTACTCACTCTTTTGGGGTCCTGGATTGATTTCCATGATTAACGAACCTGGGGTGCGTTTACGTGTCGGCCATCAACACTCACAGTTTTGGCCAAATCTGGGCCGTTTCGGGGACTATTGCTCACTATTTTAGGGTCCCGGAGTGATTTCCACGATGAACGAAACCCGGGGTGCGTTTACGTGTTGGTCATCAACAATCAAAATTTTGGCCGGTCCTGGTCCGGTTCAAGCACTATTACTCATCGTTTCCACGATTTTAGGGACCCGTTTCGTGGACTATTTCTTACCTTTTTGGGGTCCTGCAACGATTTCCATAGTTGTTGAACCCCAAGTTGCGCTTACATGTCGGTCATCAACACTCATAGATTTGGCCGATTCTGGCCCGCTTCATGGACTATTACTCATTGTTTTTGGGTCCCGAAGTGATTT
The DNA here is from genome assembly GCF_002162155.2 of Triticum dicoccoides. Lineage (NCBI taxonomy): Eukaryota > Viridiplantae > Streptophyta > Magnoliopsida > Poales > Poaceae > Triticum > Triticum dicoccoides. The sequence continues at coordinate 674,663,350 of NC_041387.1, forward strand.
CCATGATTTACTATCTGGGGATGCGTTACGTGTCGGTCATCAACATTCACAATTTTGGACGATTCTGGTCCGTTTCGTGCACTATTACTCACCGTTTTGGGGTCCCAGAACGATTTCCATGATTGGCGATGCCCGGGGTGCGTTTACGTGTCCGTCAACAACACTAACAATTTTGGCCAATTCTGACCCGTTCCATGGACTATTTACTCACCATTGGGGGTCCCGAAGCGATTTCCATAGTTGTTGAACCCCAAGGTGCGCTTACATGTCGGTCATCAACACTCACAGTTTTGGCCTATTCTGGCCCGTTTCGTGGACTATTACTCACTGTTTTGGGGTCCCGGAGTGATTTCCACGATTAACGAACCCCTGGATGCGTTTACGTGTCGGTCATCAACACTCACAGTTTTGGCTGATTCAGTTCCGTTTCAGGGACTATTAGTCACTATTTTGGGGTCCCGGAGCGATTTCCACGTTTAACGAATCCCGTGGTGCGTTTACGTGTCGGTCAACAACACTCACAGTTTTGACCGATTTTGGCCGTTTCGTGGACTACAACTCACTGTTTTTGGGGTCCCGGAGTGATTTTGACGATTAACGAACCCCGGGGTGCGTTTACGTGTCAGTCATCAACATTCACAGTTTTGGCCGATTTTGGGCCGTTTTGTGGACTATTGCTCACTATTTTGGGGTCCCGGAGTGATTTCCACGATGAACGAACCCCGGCATGCGTTTACGTGTCGGTCATCAACACTCACAATTTTGGCCGATTCTGGTCCGTTTCAAGCACTATTACTCATCGTTTTGGGGTAACAAAGTGATTTCCACGATTGACGATTCCTGGAGTGCGTTTACGTGTCTGTCACCAACACTCACAGTTTTGGCTATTTCTGACCCATTTCGTGGACCATGTTGGGGTCCCGAAACGATTTCCATAGTTGTTGAACCCCAAGTTGCGCTTACGTGTCGGTCATCAACACTCACAAATTTTGACCGATTTAGGCCCGTTTCGTAGACTTTTACTCATTGTTTTGGGGTCCCGAAGTGATTTTCATGATTTACGAACCGCGGGGTGCGTTTACGTGTCGGTCATCAACACTCACAATTTTGGCCGATTATGGTCCGTTTCATGGACTATTACTAACCGTTTTGGGGTCTCGAAGCGATTTCCATAATTATTGAAACCCAGAGTGCGCCTACGTGTCGGTCATCAACACTCCCTGTTTTGGGGTCCCAGAGTGATTTCTACGATTAACGAACCCCGGTATGCGTTTACGGGTCGGTCAACAACACTCACAGTTTTGGCCGATTTTGGCCGTTTCGTGGACAATTACTCACTGTTTTGGGGTCCCGGAGTGATTTCCACGATTAATGAACCCTGGGGTGCGTTTACGTGTCGGTCATGAACACTCACAATTTTGGCCGATTCTAGTCCATTTCGAGCACTATTACTCATGGTTTTGGGGTGCCAGAGTGATTTCCACGATTGACGATCCCCAGGGTGCGTCTACGATTTCATCCTCAACACTCACAGTTTTGGCCGAGTCTGGCCCGTTTCGTTAACTATTACTTACCATTTTGGGGTCCCGAAGCGATTTTCATAGTTGTTGAACCCCAAGGTGCGCTTACATGTCGGTCATCAACACTCATAGTTTTGGCCGAGTCTGGCCCGTTTCGTGGACTATTACTCATTGTTTTGGGGTCCCAAAGTGATTTTCACGATTAACGAACCCCTGGGTGCATTTACGTGTCGGTCATCAGCATTCACAGTTTTGGCCGATTCTGGGCCGTTTTGTGGACTATAGCTCACTTTTGGGGGTCCTGGAGTGATTTCCACGATGAACGAACCCCGGGGTGCGTTTACGTGTCGGTCATCAACACTCACATTTTTGGCCGAATCTGGTCCGTTTCGAGCACTATTACTCATCGTTTTTGGGTGACAATTCCTGGGGTGCGTTTACGTGTCCGTCGTGAACACTCACATTTTTGGCCAATTCTACCCCGTTTCGTGGACTATTACTTACCGTGTTGGGGTCCCGAAACGACTTCCATAGTTGTTGAACTTCAAGTTGCGCTTACGTGCCGGTCATCAACACTCACAGTTTTGACGATTCAGGCCCGTTTCGTGGACTTTTACTCACTGTTTTGGGGTCCCGAAGTGATTTCCATGATTAACAAACCGCGGGGTGAGTTTACGTGTCCGTCATCAACACTCACAAGTTTGGCCGATTCTTGTCTGTCTCGTGGACTATTACACACTGTTTTGGGGTCCCAAAGTGATTTCCACGATTTACGAACCCCGGGGTGCGTTTACATGTCGGTTATCAACATTCGCAGTTTTGGTCGATTCTGGGCCGTTTTGTGGACTTGCTCACTATTTTGGGGTCCCGGAGTGATTTTCACGATGAACGAACCCCAGGGTGCGTTTACGTGTCGGTCATCAACCCTCACAATTTTGGCCAATTCTGGTCCGTTTCAAGCACTATTACTCATCGTTTTGGGGTAACAAAGCGATTTCCACGATTGATGATTCCCCGAGTGCGTTTACGCGTCTGTCGTCAACACTCATAGTTTTGGCAATTTCTGACCCGTTTTGTGGACCATGTTGGGGTCCCGAAACGATTTCCATAGTTGTTGAACCCCAAGTTGCGCTTACATGTCGGTCATCAACACTCACAAATTTTGGCCGATTTAGGCCCGTTTCGTAGACTTTTACTCATTTTTGACCCGTTTCGTGGACCATGTTGGGGTCCCGAAACGATTTCCATAGTTGTTGAACCCCAAGTTGCGCTTACGTGTCGGTCATCAACACACACAAATTTTGGCCGATTTAGGCCCGTTTCGTGGACTTTTACTCATTGTTTTGGGGTCCCGAAGTGATTTTCATGATTTACGAACCGCGGGGTGCGTTTACCTTTCGGTCATCAACACTCACAATTTTGGCCGATTCTGGTCCGTTTCGTGGACTATTACTCACCGTTTTAGGGTCTCGAAGCGATTTCCATAGTTGTTGAACCCCAAAGCGTTTACCTGTCGGTCATCAACACTCACAATTTTGGCTGATTCTAGTCTGTTTCGAGCACAATCGCTCATCGTTTGGGTGACAAAGTGATATCCATGATTGACGATTTCCGGGGTGCGTTTACGTGTCCGTCGTCAACACTCCCGTTTTGGCCAATTCGTACCCGTTTCGTGGACTATTATTTATTGTGTTGGGGTCCCGAAATGATTTCCATAGTTGATGAACCCCAAGTTGCGCTTACGTGTTGGTCATCAACACTCACAGTTTTGGCCGCTTCAGACCCATTTCGTGTACTTTTACTCACTGTTTTGGGTCCCGAAGTCATTTCCACGATTAACGAACCGCGGGGTGCGTTTACGTGTCGGTCATCAACACTCACTGTTTTGGCCGATTCTGGCCCATTTCATGTACTATTACTCACTGTTTTGGGATCCCGGAGTGATTTCCACGATGAATGAACCCCGGCATGCGTTTACGTATCGGTCATCAACACTCACAATTTTGGCCGATTCTGGTCCATTTCGAGCACTATTACTCATCATTTTGGGGTAACAAAGCGATTTCCACGATTGACGATTCTCGGGTGTGTTTACGTGTCCGTCGTCAACACTCACCGTTTTGGCCGATTCTAGTCCATTTCGTGCAGTAATTACTCACCGTTTTTGGGCCCCAGAGCGATTTCCATGATTTACGATCCCCGGGGTGTGTTTACGTGTCCGTCATAAACGCTCACAATTTTGGCCAATTCTGACCCATTTCATGGACTATTACTCACCATTTTGGGGTCCCGAAGCGATTTCCATAGTTGTTGAACCACAAGGTGTGCTTACGTGTCGGTAATTAACAGTCACAGTTTTGGCTGATTCTGGCCCGTTTCGTGGACTTACTCACTGTTTTGGGGTCCCGGAGAGAGTTCCAAGATTACCGAACCCCAGGGTGCGTTTACGTGTCGGTCATCAACACCCACAGTTTTGGCCGATTCTGGGCCGTTTTGTGGACTATTGCTCACTATTTTGGGTTCCCGGAGTGATTTCCACGATGAACGAACCCTGGGGTGTGTTTACGTGTCGGTCATCAACACTCACAATTTTTGCCGATTCTGGTCCGTTCCGAGAACTATTACTCATCGTTTTGGGGTGACAAAGCAATTTCCACGATTGGTGATCCCCGGGGTGCGTTTATGTGTTCATCGTCAACACTCACAGTTTTGGCCAATTCTTACCCGTTTCGTGGAGTACTACTTATCATTTTGGGGTCCCGAAGCTATTACGATAGTTGATGAACCCCAAGTTGCGCTTATGTGGTAGTCTTCAACACTCACAGTTTTGCCCTTCTGGCCCGTTTCATGGACTATTATTCACTGTTTTGGGGTCCCGGAATGATTTCCATGATTAACGAACCCGGGGTGCGTTTACGTGTCGGTCATCAACACTCACAGTTTTGGCCGATTTTGGGCCGTTTCATGAACTATTGCTCACTATTTTGGGGTCTCAGAGTGATTTCTACGATGAACGAACCCGGGGTACGTTTACGCATGAGTCATCAACACTCACAACTTTGGCCGATTCTGGTCCATTTCGAGCACTATTACTCATCGTTTTGGGGTGCCAGAGCGATTTCCACGATCGGCGATCCCCGGGGTGTGTATACGTGTCCGTTGACAACGCTCACAATTTTGGCCAATTCTGACCCATTTCGTGGAATATTTCTTACCGTTTTGGGGTCCCGCAACGATTTCCATAGTTGTTGAACACCAAGTTGCGCTTACATGTCGGTCATCAACACTCATAGTTTTGGCCGATTCTGGCCCGCTTCGGGGTCTATTACTCACTGTTTTGGGGTCCTGAAGTGATTTCTCGATTTACAAACCGCAGGGTGCGTTTACGTGTCGGTCATCAACACTCACAATTTTGGCCGATTTTGGTCCGTTTCATGGACTATTACTCACCATTTTGGGGTCCCGAAGCGATTTCCGTAGTTGCTGAACCCCAAGGTGCGCTTACGTGTCGCTCATCAACACTCACAATTTTGGTCGACTCTGGCCCGTTTCGTGGACTATTAGTCACTGTTTTGTATTTCCGGAGTGATTTCCATGATTAATGAACCCCTGGGTGCGTTTACGTGTGTGTCGACAACTCTCACAGTTTTGGCGATATAGGCCGTTTCGTCGAGTATTATAAACTGTTTCGGGGTCCCGGAGTGATTTCCACGATTAACGAACCCTGGGGTGCGTTGACGTGTCGGTTATCAACACTCACAATTTTGGCCGATTATGGTCCATTTCAAGCACTATTACTCATCGTTTTGGGGTGCGAGTGTGATTTCCACGATTGACGATCCACGGGGTGCATTTACGTGTTCGTTGTCAACACTCACAGTTTTGGCAAATTCTGACCTGTTTTGTGGACTATTACTTACCGTTTTGGGGTCCCGAAGGTATTTCCATAGTTGTTGAACCCCAAGTTGTGCTTACGTGTCGGTCGTCAACACTCATAGTTTTGGCTGATTCTAGCCCGTTTCGTGGACTATTACTCACTGTTTTGGGGTCCCGGATTGATTTCCATGATTAATGAAACCCGGGGTGCGTTTACGAGTCGGTCATCAACAATCACAGTTTTGGCCAATTCTGGGCCGTTTCGGGGATTATTGCTCACTATTTTTTGGGTCCGAGAGTGATTTCCACGATGAACGAACCCCGGGGTGCCTTTACGTGGCGGTCATCAACACTCACAATTTTGGCCGATTCTGGTCCGTTTCGAGGACTATTACTCATTGTTTTGGGGTGTCAGAGCGACTTCCACGATTGACGATCCTCCGGGTACGTTTACATGAACGTTGTCAACACTCATAGGTTTGGCCAATTCTGACCCGTTTCGTGGACTATTTCTTACAGTTTTGGGGTCCCGCTACAATTTCCATAGTTGTTGAACCCCAAGTTGCGCTTACGTGTGGGTCATCAACACTCATAGTTTTGGCTGACTCCGGCCCGCTTCATGGACTATTACTAACTGTTTTGGGGTCCCGAAGTCTGACCCATTTCGTGGACTATTACTCACCATTTTGTGGTCCCGAAGCGATTTCCATAGTTGTTGAACCCCAAGGTGCGCTTACGTGTCGGTCATCAGCACTCACAGTTTCGGGCGATTCTGGCCCGTTTCATGGACTATTACTCACTGTTTGGGGGTCCCGGAGTGAGTTCCACGATTAACGGACCCCGGGGTGCGTTTACGTGTCGGTCATCATCACTCATAATTTTGGCCAATTCTGTTCCGTTTCGAGCACTATTACTCATCGTTTTGGGGTGCCAGAGCGATTTCCACGATTGATGATCCCCGGGGTGCGTTTACGTGTCAGTTGTCAACGCTCGTAGTTTTGGCCAATTCTGACCCGTTTTGTGGACTATTTCGTACCGTTTTGGGGTCTCGCAATGATTTCCATAGTTGTTGCACCCCAAATTGTGCTTACATGTCGGTCATCAACACTCATAGTTATGGCCGATTCTGGCCCGCTTCGTGGTCTATTACTGACTGTTTTGGGGTCCTGAAGTGATTTCTCGATTTACCAACCGCGGGGTGCATTTTCGTGTCGGTCATCAACACTCACAATTTTGGCCGATTTTTGTCCGTTTCATGGACTATTACTCACTGTTTTCGGGTTCCGAAGCGATTTCCATAGTTATTGAACCCCAAGGTGCGTTTACGTGTCGGTCATCAACAATCATAGTTTTGGCGATTTTTTGACGATTCTGACCCATTTCGTGGACTATTACTCACCATTTTGGGTCACAAATCGATTTCCATTGTTGTTGTAGCCCTAGTTGCGCTTACGTGTCGGTCATCAACAATCATAGTTTTGGCCGATTCTAGCCCGTTTCATGGACTATTACTCAGTAATTTCGGGACCCTGAGCGATTTCCATGATTGACGATCCCCAGGGAGCGTTTACATGTCCGTCGTCAACACTCCTAGTTTTCGCCAATTCTAACCCGTTTCGTGGACTATTACTCACCGTCTTGGGGTCTCGAAACGATTCTCATTGTTGTCAAACCCCAAGATGTGCTTATGTGTCAGTCATCAACACTCACTGTTTTGGGGCCCCGGAGTGATTTTCACGATGAACGAACCCCCGAAGTGCATTTACGTGTCAGTCATCAAGACTCACAATTTTGGCGGATTCTGGTCCGTTTCGAGCACTATTGCACATTGTTTTGGGGTGCCAGAGTGATTTCCACGATTGACGATCCACGCGGTGCGTTTACGTGTACGTTATCAACACTCAATGTTTTGGCCAATTCTGACCCGTTTTGTGGACTGTTTCTTACCGTTTTGGGGTCCCGCAACGATTTCCATAGTTGTTGAACCCCAAGGTGCGCTTACGTGTCGGTCATCAACACTCACAGTTTTGGCCGATTTTGGCCCGTTTCGTGGACTATTACTCACAGTTTTGGGGTCCCGGAGTTATTTCCACGATTAATGAACCCCTGGCTGCGTTTACGTGTCAGTCAACAACACTCACTGTTTTCGCCGATTTTGGCCGTTTCGTGGACTATTACAAACTGTTTTGGGGTCCCAGAGTGATTTCCACGATTAACTAACCCTGCAGTGCGTTTACGTGTCAGTCATCAACCCTCACAATTGTGGCCGATTCAGGTCCATTTCGAGCACTATTACTCATAATTTTGGGGTGCCAGTGTGATATCCACGATTGATGATCCCCGGGGTGTGTTTACATGTTCGTCGTCAACACTCACAGTATTGGCCACTTCTGACCCGTTTTGTGGACTATTACTTACCGTTTTGGGGTCCCGAAGCTATTTCCATAGTTGTTGAACCCCAAGTTGCGCTTACATGTCGGTCGTCAACACTCACAGTTTTGGTCAATTCTGGCCCGTTTCGTAGACTATTACTCACTCTTTTGGGGCCCCGGATTGATTTCCATGATTAACGAAACCCAGGGTCCGTTTACGTGTCGGTCATCAACACTCACAGTTTTGGCCAATTCTGGGCCGTTTCGGGGACTATTGCTCACTATTTTGGGGTCCCAGAGTGATTTCCATGATGAACGAACCCCGGGGTGCATTTACGTGTCGGTGATCAACAATCACAATTTTGGCCGATTCTGGTCCGTTTGAGAACTATTACTCATTGTTTTGGGGTGCCAGAGCGATTTCCACGATTGACGATTCCCGGGGTGCATTTACGTGTCCATTGTCAACACTCACCATATCGTGGACTATTTCTTACAGTTTTGGGGTCCCGCTACAATTTCCATAGTTGTTGAACCCCAAGTTGCGCTTACGTGTCGGTCATCAACACTCATAGTTTTGGCCGATTCTTACCCGCTTCGTGGACTATTACTAACTGTTTTGGGGTCCCGAAGTGATTTCCACGATTTATCAACCGCGGGGTGCGTTTACGTGTCTGTCATGAACACTCACAATTTTAGCCGAGTCTGACCCTTTTCGTGGACTATTACTCACCATTTTGGGGTCCCGGAGCGATTTCCATAGTTGGTTAACCCCAAGGTGCGCTTACGTGCCGGTCATCAACACTCGCAATTTTGGTCCATTCTGGCCCGTTTCGTGGACTATTACTCACTGTTTTGGGGTCCCGGAGTGAGTTCCACGATTAACGAACCCCGAGGTGCGTTTACGTGTCGGTCATCAACACTCACGGTTTTGGTCGATTCTGGGCCGTTTTGTGGACTATTGCTCACTATTTTCGGGTCCCGGAGTGATTTCCACGATGAACAAACCCCGGGGTGCGTTTACGTGTCGGTCATCAACACTCACAATTTTGGCCGTTCTGGTCCGTTTCGAGCACTATTTCTCATCATTTGGGTGAGAAAGCGATTTCCATGATTGGCGATTTCCGGGGTGCATTCACGTGTCCGTCGTCAACACTCCGGTTTTGGCCAATTATGACCCGTTTCGTGGACTACTACTTACCGTGTTGGGGTCCCGAAATGATTTCCATAGTTGATGAACCACAAGTTGCGCTTACGTGTTGGTCATCAACACTCACAGTTTTGGCCGCTTCAGACCTGTTTCGTGTACTTTTACTCACTGTTTTGGGGTCCCGGAGTGATTTCCACGATTAACGAACCGCGGGGTGCATTTTCGTGTCGGTCATCAACACTCACAATTTTGGCTGATTCTGGTCTGTTTTGTAGAATATAACTCACCATTTTGGGGTCCCGAAGTGATTTCCATAGTAGTTGAACCCCAAGTTACACTTACGTCTCGGTCATCAACACTCACTGTTTCTGCCGATTCTGGCCCATTTCATGGACTATTACTCATTGTTTTGGGGTCCTGGATTGATTTTCATCATTAACAAACCCCTGGGTGCGTTTACGTGTCGGTCATCAACACTCACAATTTTGGCCGATTCTGGGTCGTTTCATGGACTATTGCTCACTATTTTTGGGTCCTAGACTGATTTCCACGATGAACAAACCCCGGGGTGCATTTACGTGTCAGTCATCAAGACTCACAATTTTGGCCGATTCTGGTCCCTTTTGAGCAATATTACTCACCGTTTTGGGGTGCCAGAGTGATTCTCACGATTGACGATCCCCGCGGTGCGTTTAAGTGTCTGTTATCAACAGTCAAAGTTTTGGCCAATTCTGACCCATTTAGTGGACTACTTCTTACCGTTTTGGGATGCCGCAACGATTTCCATAGTTGTTGAACCCCAAGTTGCGCTTACGTGTCGGTCATCAACACTCATAGTTTTGGCCGATTCTGGCCCGCTTCGTGGACTATTACTCATTGTTTTGGGGTCCCGAAGTGATTTCCACAATTTACACACCTCGGGGTGCGTTTGCGTGTCGGTCATCAACACTCACAATTTTGGACGATTCTGGTTCATTTTGTGCACTATCACTCACCGTTTTGGGGACCCAGAGCGATTTCCATGATTGGCAATCCCCGAGGTGCGTTTACGTCTTCGTCATCAACACTCACAATTTTAGCCAATTCTGACCCGTTTCATGGGCTATTACTCACCATTTTGGGGTCCCGAAGCGATTTTCATAGTTGTTGAACCCCACGGTGCGCTTACGTGTCGGTCATCAACATTGAAAGTTTTGGCCGATATTGGCCCATTTGGTGGACTATTACTCACTGTTTTGGGGTCCCAGAGTGATTTCCACGGTTAACGAACCCCTGGATGCGTTTACGTGTCGGTCATCAACACTCACAGTTTTGGTCGATTCTGGTCTCTTTCGTGGGCTATTATTCACTGTTTTGGTGTCCCGGATTGATTTCCACGATTAACAAATCCTAGGGTGCGTTTACGTGTCGGTCAACAAGACTCACACTCTTGGTCGATTTTGGCCGTTTCATGGAGTATTACTCACTGTTTTGGGGTCCTAGAGTGATTTCCATGATTAATGAACCCCGGGGGCGTTTACGTGTCGGTCATCAACATTCACAGTTTTGGCTGATTGTGAGCCGTTTTGTGGACAATTGCTCATTATTTTGGGGTCCCGAAGTGATTTCCATGATGAACAAACCCCGGGGTGCGTTTACGTGTCGGTCAACAACACTCACAATCTTGGCCGATTCTGGTCCATTTCAAGAACTATTACTCATCGTTTTGGGGTAACAAAGAGATTTCCACGATTGACGATTCCCGGAGTGTGTTTACGTGTCCGTCGTCAACACTCACAGTTTTGGCCAATTCTGACCCGTTTCATGGAGTATTCCTAACCATGTTGGGGTCCCGAAACGATTTCCATAGTTGTTTAACCCCAAGTTGTGTTTACGTGTTGGTTATCAACACTCACTATTCTGGCCGATTTACGCCCGTTTCATTGACTTTTACTCACTGTTCTGGGGTCCTGAAGTGGTTTCTACGATTAACAAACCCCGGGGTGCGTTTATGTGTCGGTCATCAACACTCATAATTTTGGCTGATTCTGGTCCGTTTCGTGGACTATTACTCACGGTTTTGGGGTCCCTAAGCAATTTCTATAGTTGTTGAACCCCAAGGTGCGCTTACGTGCCGGTCAACAACACTCACTGTTTTGGAATCCCAGAGTGATTTCCACGATTAACGAATCCCATGGTGTGTTTACGTGTCGGTCAACAACACTCACAGTTTTGGCCGATTTTGGCCGTTTCGTTGAATATAACTCACTGTTTTGGGGTCCTAGAGTGATTTCCATGATTAATGAACCCTGGGTGCGTTTACGTGTCCATCATCAACACTCACAATTTTGGTCGATTTTGGTCGATTTTGGTCCATTTCGAGCACTATTACTCATCGTTTTGGGGTGCTAGAGTGAATTGCATGATAGACGATCCCCGGGGTGCGTTTACGTGTTCGTCGTCAACACTCACAGTTTTGGCCAATTCTGGCCCGTTTCATGGACTATTACTCACTCTTTTGGGGTCCCGGGTTGATTTCCATAATTATCGAACCACGTGGTGCGTTTACGTGTCAGTCATCAACACTCACAGTTTTGGCAAATTCTGGGCCGTTTCAGAGACTATTGCTCTCTATTTTAGGGTCCCGGAGTGATTTCCACGATGAACGAAACCCGGGGTGCGTTTACGTGTTGGTCATCAACACTCAAAAATTTGGCCTGTTCTGGTCCGTTAAAGCACTATTACTCATCGTTTTGGGGTGCTAGAGTGATTTCCACGATCGACGATCCCTAGGGTGTGTTTACGTGTCTGTTGTCAACACTCATAGTTTTGGCCAATTCTGACCCATTTCGTGGACTATTTCTTACCTTTTTGGGGTCCCGCAACGATTTCCATAGTTGTTGAACCCCAAGTTCCGCTTACGTGTCGGTCATCAACACTCATAGTTTTGGCCGATTCTGGCCCGTTTCATGGACTATTACTCATTGTTTTGGGGTCCCGAAGTGATTTCCATGATTTACTAACCGGGGGTTGCGTTTACATATCGGTCATCAACACTCATAATTTTGGACGATTCTGGTCCGTTTCATGCACTATTACTCACCGTTTTGGGGTCCAAGAACGATTTCCACGATTGCCGATCCCCGGGTGCGTTTACGTGTCCGTCATCAACACTAACAATTTTGTGCCAATTCTGACCCGTTTCATGGACTATTACTCACCATTTTGGGGTCCCGAAATGATTTCCATAGTTGTTGAACCCGAAGGTGCGCTTACGTGTCGGTCATCAACACTCACAGTTTTGGCCTATTCTGGCCCGTTTCGTGGAGTATTACTCACTGTTTTGGGGTCCCGGAGCGATTTCCACGATTAACGAACCCCTAGATGCGTTTACGTATCGGTCATCAACACTCACAGTTTTGGCTAATTCTGGTCCGTTTCAGGGACTATTAGTCACTGTTTTGGGGTCCCAGAGCGATTTCCACGATTAATGAATCCCGTGGTGAGTTTACGTGTCGGTCAACAACACTCACAGTTTTGGCCGATTTTTGTTGTTTCGTGGACTATTACTCACTGTTTTGGGGTCCTGGAGTGATTTCCACGATTAACGAACCCGGGGTGTGTTTACGTGTCGGTCATCAGCATTCATAGTTTTGGCCGATTTTGGGCCGTTTTCTGGACTATTGCTCACTATTTTGGGGTCCCGGAATGATTTCCACGATGAAGGAACCCCGGCATGCGTTTATGTGTCGGTGATCAACACCCACAGTTTTGGCCGATTCTGGTCCGTTTCTAGCACTATTACTCATCGTTTTGGGGTAACAAAGCGATTTCCACGATTGACGATTCCCGGAGTGCGTTTACGTGTTTGTCGTCAACACTCATAGTTTTGGCAATTTCTGACCTGTTTCGTGGACCATTTTGGGGTCCCGAAACGATTTCCATAGTTGTTCAACCCCAAGTTGCGCTTACGTGTCGGTCATCAACACTCACAAATTTTGGCCGATTTAGGCCCGTTTCGTAGACTTTTACTCATTGTTTTGGGGTCCCGAAGTGATTTTCATGATTTACGAACCGCGGGGTGCGTTTTCGTGTCGGTCATCAACACTCACTATTTTGGCCGATTCTGGTCCGTTTCATGGACTATTACTCACCGTTTTGGGGTGTTGAAGCGATTTCCATAGTTGTTGAACCCCAAGGTGCGCTTACGTGTCGGTCATCAACACTCACTGTTTTGGGGTCCCGGAGTGATTTCTACGATTAACGAACTACGGGGTGTGTTTATGTGTCGGTCAACAACACTCAGAGTTTTGGCCGATTTTGGCCGTTTCGTGGACTATTACTCACTGTTTTGGGGTCCCGGAGTGATTTCCACGATTAACGAACCCTGGGGTGCCTCCACGTGTCGGTCATCAACACTCAGAATTTTGGCCGATTCTGGTCCATTTCAAGCACTATTACTCATCGTTTTGGGGTGCCAGAGTGATTTCCACGATTGACGATTCCCAGGGTGCTTTTACCATTTCGTCGTCAACACTCACAATTTTGGCCAATTCTGACCCGTTTCGTGGACTATTACTTACCGTTTTGGGGTCCCAAAGCTATTTCAATAGTTGTTGAACCCCAAGTTGCGCTTACGTGTCAGTCATCAACAGTCATAGTTTTGGCCAATTCTGGCACGTTTCATGGACTATTACTCACTCTTTTGGGGTCCTGGATTGATTTCCATGATTAATGAACCTGGGGTGCATTTACGTGTCGGTCATCAACACTCACAGTTTTGGCCAAATCTGGGCCGTTTCGGGGACTATTGCTCACTATTTTAGGGTCCCGGAGTGATTTCCACGATGAACGAAACCCGGGGTGCGTTTACGTGTTGGTCATCAACACTCAAAATTCTGACTGGTTCTGGTCCGGTTCAAGCACTATTACTCATCGTTTTGCGTGCTAGAGTGATTTCCACGGTTGACGATCCCTGGGGTGTGTTTACGTGTCTCTTGTCAACACTCACTATTTCTTACCTTTTGGGGGTCCTGCAACGATTTCCATAGTTGTTCAACCCCAAGTTGCGCTTACGTGTCGGTCATCAACACTCATAGTTTTGGCCGATTCTGGCCCGCTTCATGGACAATTACTCATTGTTTTTGGGTCCCGAAGTGATTTCCATGATTTACTATCCGGGGGGTGCGTTTACGTGTCGGTCATCAACACTCACAATTTTGGACGATTCTGGTCCGTTTCGTGCACTATTACTCACCGTTTTGGGGTCCCAGAATGATTTCCATGATTGGCGATGCCCGGGGTGCGTTTACGTGTCCGTCAACAACACTAACAATTTTGGCCAATTCTGATCCGTTTCATGGAGTATTACTCACCATTTGGGGTCCCGAAGCGATTTCCATAGTTGTTGAACCCCAAGGTGCGGTTACATGTCGGTCATCAACACTCACAGTTTTGGCCTATTCTGGCCCGTTTCGTGGACTATTACTCACTGTTTTGGGGTCCCGGAGTGATTTCCATGATTAACGAACCCCTGGATGCGTTTACGTGTCGGTCATCAACACTCACAGTTTTGGCTGATTCTGGTCCATTTCAGGGACTATTAGTCACTATTTTGGGGTCCCGGAGCGATTTCCACGATTAACGAATCCCGTGCTGCGTTTACATGTCGGTTAACAACACTCACAGTTTTGGCCGATTTTGGCCGTTTCGTGGACTACAACTCACTGTTTTTGGGGTCCCAGAGTGATTTTGACGATTAACGAACCCCAGGGTGCATTTACGTGTCGGTGATCAACATTCGCAGTTTTGGCCGATTTTGGGCCGTTTTGTGGACTATTGCTCACTATTTTGGGGTCCCAGAATGATTTCCACGCTGAACGAACCCCGGCGTGCGTTTACGTGTCGGTCATCAACACTCACAATTTTGGCTGATTCTGGTCCGTTTCGAGCACTATTACTCGTCGTTTTGGGGTAACAAAGCGATTTCCACGATTGACGATTCCCGGAGTGCGTTTACGTGTCTGTCACCAATACTCACAGTTTTGGCAATTTCTGACCCATTTCGTGGACCATGTTGGGGTCCCGAAACGATTTCCATAGTTGTTGAACCCCAAGTTGCGCTTACGTGTCGGTCATCAACACTCACAAATTTTGACCGATTTAGGCCCGTTTCGTAGACTTCTACTCATTGTTTTGGGGTCCTAAAGTGATTTTCATGATTTACGAACCGCGGGGTGCGTTTACGTGTCGGTCATCAACACTCACAATTTTGGTTGATTCTGGTCCGTTTCATGGACTATTACTACCCGTTTTGGGGTCTCGAAGCGATTTCCATAATTGTTGAAACCCAAAGTGCGCTTACGTGTCGGTCATCAACACTCCCTGTTTTGGGGTCCCAGAATGATTTCTACGATTAACGAACCCCTGGATGCGTTTACGGGTTGGTCAACAACACTCACAGTTTTGGCCGATGTTGGCCGTTTCGTGGACAATTACTCACTGTTTTGGGGTCCCGGAGTGATTTCCACGATTAATGAACCGTCGGGTGCGTTTACGTGTCGGTCATGAACACTCACAATTTTGGCCGATTCAAGTCCATTTCGAGCACTATTACTCATGGTTTTGGGGTGCCAGAGTGATTTCCACGATTGACGATCCCCAGGGTGCATCTACGATTCATCGTCAACACTCACAGTTTTGGCCAATTCTGACCCGTTTTGTTGACTATTACTTACCATTTTGGGGTCCCGAAGCGATTTTCATAGTTGTTGAACCCCAAGGTGCGCTTACATGTCGGTCATCAACACTCATAGTTTTGGCCGATTCTGGCCCGTTTCGTGGACTATTACTCACTGTTTTGGGGTCCCAAAGTGATTTCCACGATTAACGAACCCCTGGGTGCATTTACGTGTCGTTCATCAGCACTCACAGTTTTGGCCGATTCTGGGCCGTTTTGTGGACTATAGCTCACTTTTTGGGGTCCTAGAGTGATTTCCACGATGAACGAACCCCGGGGTGCGTTTACGTGTCGGTCATGAACACTCACATTTTTGGCCGAATCTGGTCCGTTTCGAGCACTATTACTCATCGTTTTTGGGTGACAAAGTGATTTCCATGATTGACGATTCCTGGGGTGCGTTTACGTGTCCGTCGTGAACACTCACATTTTTGGCCAATTCAGCCCCGTTTCGTGGACTATTACTTACCGTGTTGGGGTCCCGAAACGACTTCCATAGTTGTTGAACCCCAAGTTGCGCTTACATGTCGGTCATCAACACTCATAGTTTTGACGATTCAGGCCCGTTTCATGGACTTTTACTCACTGTTTTGGGGTCCCGAAGTGATTTCCATGATTAACAAACCGCGGGGTGCGTTTACGTGTCGGTCATCAACACTCACAATTTTGGCCGATTCCTGTCTGTTTCATGGACTATTACACACTGTTTTGGGGTCCCAAAGTGATTTCCACGATTTAGGAACCCCGGGGTGCGTTTACATGTCGGTTATCAACATTCACAGTTTTGGTCGATTTTGGGCCGTTTTGTGGACTTGCTCACTATTTTGGGGTCCCGGAGTGATTTCCACGATGAACGAACCCCGGGTGCGTTTACGTGTCGGTCGTCAACCCTCACAATTTTGGCCAATTCTGGTCCATTTCAAGCACTATTACTCATCGTTTTGGGGTAACAAAGTGATTTCCACGATTGACGATTGCCGGAGTGCGTTTACGTGTCCGTCGTGAACACTCACAGTTTTGGCAATTTCTGACCCGTTTCGTGGACCATGTTGGGGTCCCGAAACGATTTCCATAGTTGTTGAACCCCAAGTTGCGCTTACGTGTCGGTCATCAACACTCACAAATTTTGGCCCATTTAGGCCCGTTTCGTAGACTTTTACTCATTGTTTTGGGGTCCCAAATTGATTTTCACGATTTACGAACCGCGGGGTGCGTTTACCTTTCGGTCATCAACACTCACAATTTTGGCCGATTCTGGTCCGTTTCGTGGACTATTACTCACCGTTTTAGGGTCTCGAAGCGATTTCCATAGTTGTACAACCCTGGGGCAAATCATCTAACCCCTTGTAAAGTGGGGCAAATCATCTAATCTCCCCCCTGTTTTGGGGTCCCGGAGTGATTTCTACGATTAACGAACCCCGAGGTGTGTTTACGTGTCAGTCAACAACACTCACAGTTTTGGCCGATTTGTGCCGTTTTGTGGACAATTACTCACTATTTTGGGGTCCCGGAGTGACTTCCAGGATTAATGAACCCTGGGGTGCGTTTACGTGTCAGTCATGAACACTCACAATTTTGGCCGATTCTGGTATATTTGGAGCACTATTACTCATCGGTTTGGGGTGCCAGAGTGATTTCCATGATTGACGATCCCCAGGGTGCGTTTACTATTTCATCGTCAACACTCACAGTTTTGGCCAATTCTGACCCGTTTCGTGGACTATTATTTACCGTTTGGGGATCCCGAAGCTATTTCCATAATTGTTGAACCCCAAGTTGCGTTTAAGTGTCGGTCATCAACACTCATAGTTTTGGCCGATTCTGGCCCGTTTCGTGGACTATTACTCCCTCTTCTGGGGTCCCGGATTGATTTCCATGATTAACGAACCCCGGGGTGCGTTTACGTGTCGGTCATCAACACTCATGGTTTTGGCCAGTTCTGGGCCGTTTCGGGGACTATTGCTCACTATTTTGGGGTCCCGGAGTGAATTCCACGATGAACGAACCCCGGGGTGTGTTTACGTGTTGGTCATCAACACTCACAATTTTGGTTGATTCTAGTCCGGTTCAAGCACGATTACTCATCATGGGGTGCATTTACGTGTCTCTTGTCAACACTCACAGTTTCGGCCAATTCTGACCCGTTTCATGGACTATTTCTTACCATTTTGGGGCCCCACAACGATTTTCGTAGTTGTTGAACCCCAAGTTGCGCTTACGTGTCGGTCATCAACACTCACGGTTTTGGACGATTCTGGCCCGCCTCATGGACTATTACTCACTATTTTGGGGTCTCGAAGTGATTACCACGATTCACGAACAGCGGGGTGCGTTTACGTGCCTGTCATGAACACTAACAATTTTGGCCGATGCTGGTCCGTTTCGTGCACTATTACTCGCCGTTTTGGGGTCCCAAAGCGATTTCCACGACTGGCGAGCCCCGGGGTGTGTTTACGTGTCCGTCATCAACACTAACAATTTTGGCCAATTCTGACCCATTTCGTGGACTATTACTCACCATTTTGGGGTCCCGAAGCAATTTTCATAGTTGTTGAACCCCAAGGTGCGCTTACATGTCGGTCATCAACACTCATAGTGTTGGCCAATTCTGGCCCGTTTCCTGGACTATTACTCACTGTTTTGGGCTCCCGGAGTAATATCCATGATTAACGAACCCCGGGGTGCGTTTACGTGTTGGTCATCAACACTCAACGTTTCGGTCGATTCTGGGCCGTTTTGTGGACTATTGCTCATTATTTTGGGGTCCTAGAGTGATTTCCATGACGAACGAACCCCGGGGTGCGTTTACATGTCGTCGGTCATCGACACTCACATTTTTGGCCGAATCTGGTCCGTTTCGAGCACTATTACTCATCGTTTTTGGGTGACAAAGTGATTTCCATGATTGACGTTTCCCGGGGTGCGTTTAGGTGTCCGTCGTCAACACTCACAATTTTAGCCAATTCTGACCCGTTTCGTAGACTATTACTTACCGTGTTGGGGTCCCAAAATGATTTCCATAGTTCTTGAACCCCAAGTTGTGCTTATGTGTCGATCATCAACACTCACAGTTTTGGCCGATTCAGGCCCATTTTGTGGAGTATTACTCATCGTTTTGGGGTGCCAGAGTGATTTCCACGATTGACGATCCCCGGGGTGCGTTTACGTGTTCGTCGTCAACACTCACAGTTTTGGCCAATTCTGTCCTGTTTCGTGGACTATTACTCACTGTTTTGGGCTTCCGGAGTGATTTCCACGATTAACGAGCCCCTGGATGCGTATACGTGTCGGTCATCAACACTCACAGTTTCGGCTGATTCTGGTCTGTTTCGTGGACTATTACTCACTGTTTTGGGGTCCCGGAGCGATTTCCACGATTAACAAATCCCGGGGTGTGTTTACGTGTCGGTCATCAACACTCAATGTTTTGGCTGATTTTGGCCGTTTCGTGGACTATTACTCACTGTTTGAGGGTCCCAGAATGATTTCCACGATTAACGAACCCCGGGGTGCGTTTACGTGTCCATCATCAACATTCACAGTTTTGGCCAATTCTGACCCGCTTCCTGGACTATTACTCACCATTTTGGGGTCCCGAAGTGATTTCCATAGTTGTTGAACCCCAAGGTGCGCTTACGTTTCGGTCATCAACACTCATAGTTCTGGCCGATTCTGGCCCGTTTTGTGGACTATTACTCACTGTTTTGGGGTCCCAGAGTGATTTCCACATTGACGAACCCGTGGGTGTGTTTACGTGTCGGTCATCAACACTCACAGTTTTGGCCGATTCTGGTCCGTTTCGTCACTGTTTTGAGGTCCCGGAGTGATTTCTATGATTAACAAATCCCGGGGTGCGTTTACGTGTCGGTCAACAAC
The DNA here is from genome assembly GCF_002162155.2 of Triticum dicoccoides. Taxonomy (NCBI): domain Eukaryota; kingdom Viridiplantae; phylum Streptophyta; class Magnoliopsida; order Poales; family Poaceae; genus Triticum; species Triticum dicoccoides. Next base: position 674,682,862 of record NC_041387.1, read on the forward strand.
ACTCACAGTTTTGGCCGATTTTGGCCGTTTCATGGACTGTTACTCACTGTTTTTGGCTCCCGGAGTGATTTCCACGATTAATGAACCCCGGGGTGCGTTTACATCTCGGTCATCAACATTCAATGTTTTCATCGATTCTGGGCCGTTTTATGGACTTGCTCACTATTTTGGGGTCCCGGAGTGATTTCCACGATGAACGAACCCCGGGGTGCATTTATGTGTCGGTCATCAACCCTCACAATTTTCGCCAATTCTGGTCCGTTTCGAGCACTATTACTCATCGTTTTGGGGTAACAAAGCGATTTCCACGATTGACGATTCCCGGAGTGCGTTTACGTGTCTGTCATCAACACTCACAGTTTTGATAATTTCTGACACGTTTCGTGGACCATGTTGGGGTCCCGAAACGATTTCCATAGTTGTTGAACCCCAAGTTGCGCTTACGTGTCAGTCATCAACACTCACAAATTTTGACCGATTTAGGCCCGTTTCATAGACTTTTACTCATTGTTTTGGGGTCCAAAGTGATTTTAATGATTTACGAACTGCGGGGTGCGTTTACGTGTCGGTCATCAACACTCACAATTTTGGCCGATTCTGGTCCGATTCGTTGACTGTTACTCGCCGTTTTGGGGTCTCGAAGCGATTTCCATAGTTGTTGAACCCCAAAGTGTGTTTACGTGTCGGTCATCAACACTCCCTGTTTTGGGGTCCTAGAGTGATTTCTATGATTAACGAACCCCGGGGTGCGTTTATGGGTCGGTCAACAACACTCACAGTTTTGGCCGATTTTGGCCGTTTCGTGGACTATTACTCACTGTTTTGGGGTCCGGGAGTGATTTCCACGATTAATGAACCCTGGTGTGCGTTTACGTGTCGGTCATGAACACTCACAATTTTGGCCGATTCTGGTCCATTTATAGCACTATTACTCATCGTTTTGGGGTGCCAGAGTGATTTCCACGATTGACGATCCCCAGGGTGCGTTCACGATTTCATCGTCAACACTCGCAGTTTTGGCCAATTCTAACCCATTTCGTGGATTATTACTTACCGTTTTGGGATCCCGAAGCTATTTCATAGTTGTTGAACCCCAAGTTGCGCTTACGTGCCGGTCATCAACACTCACAGTTTTGGCCGAATCTAGCCCGTTTCGTGTAATATTACTCCCTCTTTTGGGGTCCCGAATTGATTTCCATGATTAATGAACCCCGGGTGCGTTTACGTGTCGGTCATCAACACTCACAATTTTGGCAAATTCTGGGCCGTTTCGGGGACTATTGCTCACTGTTTTGGGGTCCCTAAGTGAATTCCATGATGAACGAACCCCGGGGTGCGTTTACGTGTCGGTCATCAACACTCAAAATTTTGGCTGATTCTATTCCGGTTCAAGCACTATTACGCATCATGGGGTGCTAGAGTGATTTCCACGATTGATGATCCCCGGGGTGCATTTACGTGTCTGTTGTCAACACTCACAGTTTCGGCCAATTCTGACTGGTTTCATGGACTATTTCTTACCGTTTTGGGGTCCCACAACGATTTCCGTAGTTGTGGAATCCCAGGTTGCGCTTACGTGTCGGTCATCAACACTCACAGTTTTTTCCGATTCTGGCCCGTCTCGTGGACTATTACTCACTATTTTGGGGTCTCGAAGTGATTTCCACGATTCACGAACCGCGGGGTGCGTTTACGTGTCTGTCATGAACACTAACAATTTTGGCCGATTCTGATCCGTTTCGTGCACTATTACTCACCATTTTGGCGTCCCAAAGCGATTTCCACGATTGGCGATCCCTGGGGTGTGTTTACGTGTCCGTCGTCAACACTAACAATTTTGGCCAATTCTGACCCATTTCGTGGACTATTACTCACCATTTTGGGTCCCGAAGCGATTTTCATAGTTGTAGAAACCCAAGGTGCGCTTACATGTCGGTCATCAACACTCATAGTTTTGGCCGATTCTGGCCCGTTTCGTGGACTATTACTCATTGTTTTGGGGTCCCAAAGTGATTTCCATGATTACCGAACCCCGGGGTGCATTTAAATGTCGGTCATCAGCACTCACAGTTTTGGCCGATTCTGGGCCGTTTTGTGGACTATTGCTCACTATTTTGGGGTCCTGGAGTGATTTCCACAATCAACGAACCCCGGGGTGCGTTTACGTGTCGGTCATCAACACTCACATTTTTGGCCGAATCTGGTCCGTTTCGAGCACTATTACTCAACGTTTTGGAGTGACAAAGCGATTTCCATGATTGACGATTCCTTGGGTGCGTTTATGTGTCCGTCGTCAACACTCACAATTTTGGCCAATTCTGACCCATTTCGTAGACTATTATTTACCGTGTTGGGGTCCCAAAACGATTTCCATAGTTGTTGAACCCCAAGTTATGCTTACGTGTCGATCATCAACACTCACAGTTTTGGCCGATTCAGGCCCGTTTCGTGGAGTATTACTCATCTTTTTGTGGTGCCAGAGTGATTTCCACGATTGACGATCCCTGGGGTGCATTTACGTGTTCTTCCTCAAGACTCACAGTTTTGGCCAATTTCTACCCGTTTCGTGGACTATTACTCACTGTTTTGGGCTCCCGGAGTGATTTCCACGATTAACGAACCCCTGGATGTGTTTACGTGTCGGTCATCAACACTCTTAGTTTTGGCTGATTCTGGTCTCTTTCGTGGACTATCACTCACTATTATGGGGTCCCAGAGCGATTTCCACGATTAATAAATCCCGGGGTGTGTTTACGTGTCGGTCATCAATGCTCACAGTTTTCGTCGATTTTGGCCGTTTCATGGACTATTACTCACTGTTTGGGGGTCCCAGAACGATTTCCACGATTAACGAACCCCGGGGTGCGTTTACGTGTCCGTCATCAACATTCACAGTTTTGGCCAATTCTGACCCGCTTCATGGACTACTACTCATCATTTTGGGGTCCCGAAGCGATTTCCATAATTGTTGAAGCCCAAGGTGGGTTTACGTGTCGGTCATCAACACTCACAGTTTTGGCCGATTCTGGCGACTATTACTCACTGTTTTGGGGTCCCGGAGTGATTTCCACGACTAACGAACCCCTGGGTGTGTTTACGTGTCGGTCATCAACACTCACAGTTTTGGCCGATTCTGGTCCGTTTCGTCACTGTTTTGAGGTCCCGGAGTGATTTCTACGATTAACGAATCCCGAGGTGCATTTACGTGTCGGTCAACAACACTCACAGATTTGGCCGATTTTGGCCGTTTCGTGGACTATTACTCACTGTTTTTTGGTCCCGGAGTGATTTCCACGATTATCGAACCCCGGGGTGCATTTACATGTCGGTTATCAACATTCACAGTTTTGGTCGATTCTGGGCCGTTTTGTGGACTTGCTCACTATTTTGGGGTCCCGGAGTGATTTCCACGATGAACAAACCCCGGGGTGCGTTTACGTGTCGGTCATCAACCCTCACAATTTTGGCCAATTCTGGTCCATTTTGAGCACTATTACTCATCGTTTTGGCGTAACAAAGCGATTTCCATGATTGACGATTCCCGGAGTGCGCTTACGTGTGCGTCGTCAACACTCACGGTTTTGGCTAACTCTGACCCGTTTCATTTACTATTACTTACCGTATTGGGGTCTGGAAACGATTTCCATAGTTGTTGAACCCCAAGTTGCGCTGACGTGTCGGTCATCAACACTCACAATTTTGGCCGATTTAGGCCTGCTTCGTGGACCTCGGGGTGCGTTTATGTGTCAGTCATCAATACTCATAGTTTTTGACGATTTTGGTCCATTTCGTGCAGTATTACTCATTTTTTTTGGCGATCCCCGGGGTGCGTTAACGTGTCCGTCATCAACACTCACAATTTTGGCCAATTCTAACATGTTTCATGGACTATTACTCACCATTTTGGGGTCCCAAAGTGATTTCCATAATTGTTGAACCCCAAGGTGCGCTTACATGTCGGTCATCAACAATCACAGTTTTGGCCGACACTACTAGGGAAAAGCCTAGCAGTAGCGTGGGTTTTAGGTGTATTAGTAGCGCTGGTGCCCGCGCTACTGATACGACGCTACAGCTAATAGGTAGTAGTAGTGCGGGTGCCACCCGCGCTACTACTACGTCCGTTAGTAGTAGCGTGGGTAAAAACCCGCGCTACTACTAACCCGTTCTTTGAAAAAAATGATTTTTTTCTAATTTTTTTCCTGAATTTTCAAATTTCTGAATTATTTTAACCTCTAATCACCCCTCACCGCTGCTCAATTTAATCTCTAATCTCTAATCACCCCTCATCATTCCAAATAAAGTAACTTCCCGGACGGTCACCCATCCTCTCACTACTCCAGCCTGAGCACGTTTAACTTCTGGGATCTATTCTCCCTCGTTTCTAATTCTGCACTTGTTGTTTTCCTTCCGGATTCTATTCTCCCTCGTTTCCAAGTCTGCACTTGTTGTTTTCCTGACAATAGTAATATGTCAATCCTATTAACCCTCAGGAGTTTAGCTTGAGCATGAAGTCACACATTTCACTGTTTGAGTTTGAAACTATTGTTCTGAAAAACAATAATTATTTAGTAACACTAATATTTCTTGAATAAGTAATTTGACCATTGTTTAACCACAGTTTGACCAGATTTGACCAAAATTCCAAAAAGCTGAAATAATTATTTAGTAACACTAATATTCTTGAATAATTATTTAGTAACACTAATACTTCTTGAATAAGTAGTTTGACCATAGTTTGACCAGATTTGACCAAAATTCCAAAAAAACTGAAATTTGAGCATAACTTTTTTTCCTTTTAGAATTTGAGGATTCTAAAAATTGCAAACCGGCCAAAGGCCGTCAAAATCGGATGCGGATTTTCATGCTGAACATTTTGATATATTATATGTTTTTTCTGATATCGTATGCAAAAGTTATAGCAGTTTTACATTTTCCCTACACTTTCTGCAAAACATGTCCAAATTTAAGTTTTTAAATTTTCCTAACTAGTACATGTAGTAACATAACTACATCCCGAAGGATTTTAATTTTTGAAGTTTTTATCATTTTCTTTTGCTTTTTACAAAACTGAAAAGGCGATCCACAAGGGGGGTAGAGTTTGAAAATGGGACCTTTAGTTCCGGTTTGAAAATGGGTTGCATCCATCAGAGATCTGGCCATCGTCATGGACGGCGCTCTGTTGGATCTTCCTCTCCTTCCAACAGCGGAGGAGGAGGAGGAGGAGGAAGGAGGGGCTGCGGTGGAAGAGGAGGTCACCGAATTTTAGGGAGACATCGAGGAAGAGGGATGAGGGAGAGGAGTGATTTGGACGAGGAGATGGGGATTGGGGATTTCAGGGCTGATAAAAAACCCAGTACTTAGTAGTAGCGCGGGTTTTTACCCATCGCTACTACTATGGCATATCCCCGAGGGGCACGGTTGAGACCGTTTAGTAGTAGCGAGGGGTAAAAACTCGCGCTACTACTATCAACTTAGTAGTAGCGCGGGTTTATAACCCTCGCTACTACTATGGCATGGCCCAGGGGCACGGTAGAGACCACTTAGTAGTATCGAGGGTTAAAAACCAATGCTACTGCTATCAACTTAGTAGTAGCGAGGGCTAAAAACCCGCGCTACTACTATGGCATGTCCCGGGGGGCATGGTAGAGACCGCTTAGTAGTAGTGAGGGTTAAAAACCCGCGCTACTGCTATCAACTTAGTAGTAGCGAGGTTTAAAACCCTCAGGGTGCGTTTACATGTTGGTCAACAACACTCACATTTTTGCCCGATTCTGGCCCGTTTCCTGGACTATTACTCACTGTTTTGGGGTCCCAGAATGATTGCCACAATTTACGAACCCCGGGGTGCGTTTACGTGTTGGTCAACAACACTCATAGTTTTCGCCGATTTCGGCCGTTTCATGGACTATTACTCACTGTTTTGGTGCCCCAAAGTGATTTCCATGATTAATGAACCTTGGGTGTGTTTATGTGTCGGTCATCAACACTCACAATTTTGGCCGATTCTGGTCCATTTCGAGCACTATTACTTATCGTTTTGGGGTGCCACAGTGATTTCCATGATTAACGATCCCCGGGGTGCGTTTACGTGTTTGTCGTCAACACTCACAGTTTTGGCCAATTCTGACCCGTTTCGTGGACTATTACTCACTATTTTGGGGTCCCGGAGTGATTTCCACGATTAAAGAACCCCTGGATGCGTTTACGTGTCGGTCATCAACACTCACAGTTTTGGCTGATTCTGATCTGTCTCGTGCACTATTACTCACTGTTTTGGGGTCCCAGAGCGATTTCCACGATTAACGAATCCCGGGGTGCGTTTACGTCTCGGTCATCAACACTCACAGTTTTGGCCGATTTTGGCCGTTTCATGGACTATTAATTACCGTTTGGGGGTCCCAGAACAATTTCCACGATTAACAAACCTCGACGTGTGTTTACATGTCTGTCATCAACATTCACAGTTTTGGCCAATTCTGACCCGTTTCATGGACTATTACTCACCATTTTGGGGTCCCGAAGCGATTTCCAAAGTTGTTGAACCCCAAGGTGCGCTTACGTGTCGGTTGAGGGAGTCCTGGATAAGGGGGTATCCGGACAGCCGGACTATATGCTTTGGCCGGACTGTTGGACTATGAAGATACAAGAATGAAGACTCCGTCCCGTGTCCTGATGGGACTCTCCTTTGCGTGGAAGGCAAGCTTGGCGATTTGGATAATAGATCTCTTTCTCTGTAACTGACTCTGTGTAACCCTAGCCCCCTCCGGTGTCTATAATAGCCGGAGGGTTTAGTCTGTAGGACAATATAATCATAATCATAGGCTAGCTTCTAGGGTTTAGCCTCTATGATCTCGTGGTAGATCAACTCTTGTAATACTCATATCATCAAGATCCATCAAGCAGAAAGTCGGGTATTACCTCCATCGAGAGGGCCCGAACCTGGGTAAACATCTTGTCCCCAATCTCCTGTTTCCATTAGCCTTAGACGCACAATTCGGGACCCCCTACCCGAGATCCGCCGGTTTTGACACCGACATTGGTGCGTTCATTGAGAGTTCCTCTGTGTCGTCGTTGTAAGGCTCGATGGCTCCCCCAACCTTCAACAACGTCGTCCAGGGTGAGACATTTCTCCCCGGACAGATCTTCGTGTTCGGCGGCTTTGCACTGCGGGCCAACTCGCTTGGCCATCTGGAGCAGATCGACAGCTATGCCCTGGCCATCAGGTCAGGTTTGGGAACCTAAACTACACCGCCGACATCCACGGAGACTTGATCTTCGATGGATTCGAGCCCACATCAGGAGCACCGAACGATCACGACGTGCATGACTTGGATCTGTCGCCGGATAGTGTTCGGGATATCGTGCCTGCTACCGCTCCGGACTTCGATCCAGAGCAGATCATGCCATCCAAGGACGGGTGGATGGACCCCGCCACGGAAGCCGCACACTCATCGGCGTTGGAGCCGAACATAGATTCCGCTCCTAAGAAAATCTGTGTCACCGGACCCCCGGACTTGTCTTCGATTGTAGGTTTCGGACCGCGTGCATACATGCCCATCGAATCTGATTGGGCTCCGATCATGGAGTTCACCGCCGCGGATATCTTTCAACACTCACCCCTTGGGGATATGCTAAATTCATTAAGGTCTCTCTCTCTCTGTCAGGAGATTCCTTGCCGAACTATGTTCGGCTCGAGCGGGTACAGGCGACGAAGAAATTCGTTACCCACCCACCACCCACTTAGTAGCCACTATTGATGATTTGACCAACGTGCTTAACTTTGACTCCGAAGACATCGACGGTATCGACAACGATGCTGGAGAAGAACATGAACCACCGCCCACAAGGCGCTGGACAGCCACCTCTTCATATGGTATCTATATGGTGGACACCCCCAAAGAAAACAATGGCAACGAGGCAACAGAGGATAACCCCTTAGGGAAGAAACAAAAGCATGGGCGTCATCGGCGCCGCTCTAAGCCTTGCCACAGCAATACCGGCGCAGGAGGTGAAAACAATCCAGATGGCGCGGAAGAGGAATACAATCCTGATCAGCCCACATTCGAGCAGGCCGAACAGGAAGACAGGCAGGCTAGCCCAGACGAACAGGCGACAAATGGAGACTTGGAGGACGGCAACTACATGCCTCCCTCCGAAGACGAGGTGAGCCTTGGCGATGATGAATTCGGCATACCTGAGGATCCCATAGATCAGGAGCACTTTAAACGCCGGCTTATAACCACTGCAAGAAGCCTGAAAAAGAAGCAACAACAGCTCCAAGCTGATTAAGATCTGCTCGCAGACAGATGGACCGAGGTCCTGGCGGCCGAGGAATACAGACTCGAGCCCCCCACCAAAGGTTACCCAAAGCACAAGTTGCTACCTCACCTAGAGGAAGAGGTTGTAGAGCCAACACTACCAGCACAAGACGAGGCTGACTAGCCACCTCATGGCGGGGATAAACCGGCATATCAGGCCGGATACCAGCCCGCACCCCCATGCTAGTTCACTACGGTCGGGGCAACATGCAGGACCGGCGAGACATATTGGAAAACAACGCAGGACAACCAAGATCGATCTACAGATCACGGGGGCGCGCCACAGCACATGACGATGATCGTCACGCCAAATACAATAATAATAAGTCCGGCCGGGCCGAACATAACCGACCAGACGTAGTCAGACTGCGTTGCGAGATAGCCCTACACAGAGGCTCCGCACACCCCCTCTGCTTCATTGATGAAGTAATGGATCATGAATTCCTAGAAGGGTTTAAACCCGTAAACATCGAATCATACGATGGCACAACAGACCCCGCAGTATGGATCGAAGATTTCCTTCTGCGCCTTCACATGGCTCGTGGTGATGATCTACATGCCATCAAGTATCTCCCCCTTAAGCTTAAAGGACCAGCCAGACATTAGCTGAACAGCCTACCGGCGAATTCCATCGATAGTTGGGAAAATCTTGAGGATGCTTTCCTCGACAACTTCCAAGGCACTTACGTGTGACCACCGGATGCTGATGACTTAAGTAGCATTACCCAACAGCCCGGAGAGTCAGCCAAGAAACAGTGGACTCGGTTCCTAACTAAAAAGAACCAAATCATCGACTGTCCGGATGCCGAAGCCCTGGTGGACTATAAGCATAATATCCACGACGAGTGGCTCGCCCGACACCTCGGTCAAGAAAAACCGAAGTCCATGGCGGCCCTCACGACACTCATGACCAGCTTTTACACGGGCGAGGACAGCTGGCTGGCTCGTAGTAGCACAACGCCAAGAAACTCTAGCACTTTAGATGTCCGCGACAGTAACGGAAAGCCACGGCGCAATAGACATAAGCGTCGGAATAATGGTGACAATGTTGAAGACACGACAGTTAATGCCGGATTTAGCAACTCAAAATCCGATCAGCAAAAAAGCCATTCAAAAGAAACAATCCGGGATCGTCCAGTCTGGACCGCATACTCGACCGCTCCTGCCAGATTCACGGCACCCCCGACAAGCCAGCCAATCACACTAACAGAGATTGCTGGGTGTTCAAACAGGCAGGCAAGTTGAATGCCGAAAACAAGGACAAGGGGCTGCATAGCGATGATGACGAGGAGCCCCGGCGTCCGAACACTGGGGGACAGAATAAATTCCCCCCCCCTCCCGGTGAAAACGGTAAACATGATCTACGCCACCCACATTCCCAAGCGGGAACGAAATCATGCACTGCGGGACGTCTATGCGATGGAGCAGCCAGTCGCCCCAAAGTTAAACCCATGGTCATCCTGCCTGATCACATCCGATCGAAGGGACCATCCTACCAGCATCCGTCACGGTGGTTCAGCCGCATTGGTCCTTGACCCAATCATCAACGGATTCCACCTCACGCGAGTCCTTATGGACGGGTGGCAGCAGCCTGAACCTGCTTTATTAGGACACAGTGCGCAAAATGGGCATCGATCCATCACGGATCAAACCCACCAAAACCACCTTCAAGGGTGTAATTCCAGAGGTAGAGGCCCGCTATACGGGCTAAATAACACTGGAAGTGGTCTTCGGATCCTCGGATAACTCCTAAAGCGAGGAGTTAATCTTCAATATCGTCCCTTTCCGTAGTGGCTATCATGCACTACTTGGACGAACCGCGTTTGCTCGATTCAACCTGGTACCTCACTATGCATACCTTAAGCTCAAGATGCCAGGACCTCGCGGGGTTATAACAGTCAATGGAAACACAGACCGCTCCCTCCGTACGGAAGAGCACACTGCAGCCCTCGTGGCAGAAGTACAAAGCAGCCTCCTTTGACAAACAGCCAATTCGGCAACGACAACCCCGAACACCGTATAGCGAGTACGGAGCACCCTGCAACAGGATCGTCAGGCACGCCAAGAGCTCTATTAGCAATCTGGCCTCCGCCCCAGCCCCATTCAGGCGGCATTCGTGCCACGCGTACACAATTATGCACTTAAAATACCATGGGCACAGGTGGAGGCGAGACGACAATGCTGCCTATAGTGCGGTTCAGCCACCACGAGGCCCGCATACCTTTTTTTTCTTTCTTTCAGGATCCTACTTTCGGGCAGCCCCTTCAGAGAGCCAGACCATCGGACTCATCACAGGAGGGAACACCAAGGAGGCAGAAGGCTTTGCACACAAGGGAATACCCAGGTGGTCTTTGTTAATGATCGTTATACCTGTTTTACATACCTGCATGCAGCCTGCCCTTGGATAGGACATGTCAAATAGTCCTATTTGTTTTTGCTTAATGCATTTTTGTAAACATACGTCTGGACGTATTGTCCAAATAACAATGGGAAATAGTATACAACGTCAGCTTCTTACTACTATCTTCATATTTTCCCTTGAATATTTACTTAATATTGCACCCGTACACTTTGGTATGATCAGTTTGCCAGGGGCTTTTTCATTTGAGCCCCATAACATGGCAAGAAAAGTCCGAACATTTTTGACAGTGCGGCACCCCGAACTTATAGCATTATATGCATCAGCTCCGAATCATGTCTTGGGTCAATAGTTGGGTTAGCCCGGCTCCCTTGTTTTGGTACCGTATGTTCCTGTATATCGGCTAAGGTAGCGCAGGGAGAACTACTGTGATTGTGTCCCGGTTCTTTCGGACTAGCACCTCAGTAGAGAAAGCCGAAAACTGACCATCATGATGCGGCGAGAGCTGGTCGCTGTTCGAGAGGTACTAAATCCTTAACGATTTTTTCCGCTTAAGGCGAGGAATCGTCCTTGTCGATTTAGGCGTGTATAGGGCCCAGTTCAGCCTTCCGAATACTAGGGGCTTTGCCGAAATTTAAAATTATAGACTTCTATGGCCAAGTGAGAGTTATAAAGCCGCATAGTCTGATTGCCTTGTTCACTGCGCGAAACACCTCCTTAAGGGACCAAAAATTTGGATAAAGAGTGTTTGGGTTTTCCACGAATACCCCAGTACTAGCTACATGGGGGCGGAAGCCGACGACTGGCCTACTTTCAGAATTTTATAAACGGCCGCACAGAAGGTAATATTTTAAATCAACAAAGCGGTATATAGCGCAAACCAACTCGTTTTCATATTACAAAAAAACGACATGAGTACATTCACTCAAAGATTATGTTCTTGGGACATTCATTGGCCACAAGGCGAGCGCCTTTCATAATGCCATCATAATCGTTTTCGGGGTAGTGATGCTCCTTACCCTCCGAGGGTCCATCCTTAAGGAGCTTCTCAGCATCCAGTTTGGCCCAATGCATCTTCGCGCGGGCAAAGGCCCGGCGGACACCCTCAATGTAGACGGACTGCTTGATAACTTCAAGTCGTGGACAGGCATGCACCATCTGCTTTATAAGGCCAAAGTAACTGTCAGGCAGGGGCTCGCCAGGCCACATCCGGACTATGAGGTCCTTCATGGCCAGTTCGGCCGCCTTGTGGAGTTCGACCAATTGGTTCAGTTAGTCGCTTAGAGGCATTAGGTGTTCGGCTCCAGTATATTGGGACCAGAACAGCTTCTCCATTGAGCTCCCCTCTTCGGCACGATAGAACTCCGTGGCATCCGAAATGCTGCGTGGCAGGTCTGGGAACGCCCCTGGAGAGCTCTGAATTCGTGTAAGTACAAGAACTGTCTCCTCCACATGTTTGCTTTGCATAAAGAATGCCTTACCCTCCGCTGTCTTTTTGGCCTCCTGGACCTCCTAGAGGGCCTTTTGGGCTTCGGCCTTGGCGTCTATCGCGCTCTGGAGGGCCTTCGCAACCTCAGACTCATGCGTCTTGAAGTCATGCTCCAAGGACTCGAACTTCTTGCTGAGCTTCTGGAGGTCTTGCTACACCTCTCCCACCCGAGCATCTTGCTTTTCACGCTCGGTGCGCTCCATGGCCGCCTTGGCTTCAGCCTCGGACAGTGCTTTCTTCAGGGCCGCCACTTCGGTCGTGGCCCCTATTAAAAATCGTGACGCTTTTTGTTAGCATCACCATTTTTTCTCCTCTATATGACACACGGACGGGGTATCACTTACCTTTGTTCTCCTCGAGCTGCCTCTTCACGAGGTCGAGCTCTTCTTCGGCCTGCCCCAGGTCTCTCCTGAGTCCGGCGACCTCAGTTGTGCGTGCAGTGGCGGCCAGCAGCAACATCTGCTTATTAACATAGACAAGTACTGTTAGACTCCTACGGTTCTTAAGTTGACCCTCCGTTTGGCTTTTCTTTTCGAACACCAAATAGAGTATCAGGGGCTATTGTCTATTGGGTGATATTTTCTCACACTTTTTCATTACTTACCTCAAAGCCTGTTAGGAGGCTGGTGCAGGCTTCGGTCAAACCGCTTTTGGCGGACCGAACCTTCTCAATCACCGTACTCATAAGAGTACGGTGCTCTTCGTCAATGGAAGCGCCTCGAAGCACTTCCAACAAATTATCCAATGCCTCCGGTTGGACAGAGGTCATCGGCACGGCCAGCTCACCCTCCTTGACGAGGGGCTGCCCACGTGAATCCGGAACCTGAGGCGGCTCCGGTACAGTAACCGGCGGGGAGCCAGACTTGTTGTGGCCCCCATCCGCATAATCCATGGGGATTTTACCCCCCATGTCTCTGGCGCCTGGGATTTTGCCCTGGGGGACCTCCAGAACCGTCGCCCCTGCTCTGGTATCCTTTGGGACAGCACCTCGGTGTCGTCCGCGGGTCGTGGGGAGGTGCCGTTGGGAGTGAATCGCTGATCATCTTCGACTCACTGAAGGATCCCTCCGAAGAGGATACCCCGAGATTGGACCCGGCCGGACTGCATATACGTGTTCGGCATTATTACAAACCATGAAGTCAAAGTCGCACGAAAAATATTATAGAGTGCGGATACTTACGACATCGCCCGGGGCTTGCCCCTGGGCAGCCAGTCCTCCTCGCTGAAGGCGGCAGTAGTAGAGTGATTCGGCGTCCCAGCCTCCCCCTGCGGGGCGGCCTTCCTTTTCTTCTCCTCCACAGTGCGCGGAGGGGGCATTTCTTCATGTTTCCCCCGTGGTAGGAATCTGCCTCGTCATCCTCGGATGACGAGTCTAATATGGCCCTGTGCCGGAGACCTTTTCTGGCCCCCGCGGCCGCCTTCTTGGACCCTTCGGCCCCCTCAGTTGGGGCGGCCTTCCTCTTTCTCTCCTCCCCTTCGTGGGAGGAGTGCGTCTCATCATCTTCTAACGGGGCGTCGGGTGCGGCCTCGCGCTGGAGACCCTTCCTGGTCCCCGTGGACTTCTTTTCGGCCTTTTTCTCCGGCACCTTGTAAGGCGCCAGAACAAGCATCTCCGTCAGGAGTGCGGTTGTTGGATCCTCAGGCAGCGGAGCTGGACAGTCGATCCACTCCGTCGTCTCCACCCAATCCTATTTGGTCAGCATGGTGACTTAAAAATCATCCCATGAATATGCTGGGAAAGGTACATCTTGTGATAATCAGAGGACTTACCGGATTGGCGAGGCGCTTTGCGCTGAGTCCACGGTCCTCGGAAATGGGAGGAGGAACTTCGCCGGTCTTGAACAGCACCTTCCAGACGTCTTTGTGCGTCGTGTCGAAGAGCTCCAGCGGCATCTGGTGTTCGGCCCGATCGAACTCCCACATATCGAATGCCCGTCTTTGACACGGGAGGATCCGGCGGACGAGCATGACCTGGACCATGTTGACAATCTTGATCTTCTTGTCCCTCATACTTTTGATGCAGGTCTCGAGTCCGGTCAGCTCCGTGGGTTTGCCCCAGGCCAGGCCCTTCTTTTCCCAAGACGTGAGCCGCATGGGGATTCCGGATATGTATTTGGGGGCCGCCACCCAGGTGGCGTCGCGCGGCTCGGTGATGTAGAACCACCCTGATTGCCACCCTTTCACGGTCTCCACGAAGGAGCCGTCAAGCCATCTGACGTTGGGCATTCTGCCCACCAAGGCGCCACCCTTTCACGATCTTCAGCTTCACGCAGAAGATTTTCAGCCACAGGCTGAAGTGGGGATTGATGCGGAGGAAGGCCTCGCACACGACAATGAACGCCGAGATGTTGAGGACGAAATTTGGGGCTAGATCATGAAAATCTAGCCCATAATAATACATGAGCCCACGGACGAACGGGTGAAGTGGAAACCCTAGTCCGCGGATGAAATGAGGGAGAAATACTAATCCCTCCCGAGACTTTGGGGTGGGGATGATCTGTCCCTCCGCCGGAAGCCTGTGCGCGATGTTTTCGGCCAGGTATCCGGCCGCCCAAAGCTTGGTAATGTCCTCCTCTGTGACAGAGGAGGCCATCCACTTGCCTCCTGCTTCGGATATGCTGCGGTCCTACGGAGAAGGTGAGAACTTGGGCGCTGGGGCTCGAAAGTGCGAGAACGGATGAGCAAAGGAGGAAGAAGGCGTGGGTGAAAACGGGAGATCCTTATCCCTTTATAAAGGCAGTAAAAAATGTGCACCTCCCCACTTGCCTCTCGAAATCACTTATTTTCCAAGCGCCTCAATTGATGTCGTTGGTTGGGTTACCCATACCCGTATTGATGAAGATCCCGCGATAAGGGACACGATCTCTGCTTCGACAAGACATGCCAGAGAAGCCGCCTCGCAATGTGTGCGGTAGCTGGTTGTGAAAAACGGTTCGAATAAAGACCAGGCTGTGGCATGATGACACGCTGCGAAGAGTTGTCAGCGGATTAGATTTGTGATATATTATATTCTCTACGGTGGTATGCGAAATTTATCTTGCAGAGACCGGACACGATTTAAGTGTTCGAAGATTACTTTGGAGTACTCGGAGATGGAACCCGCCTTGCAATGACGAAGACAATCTGCGTGCCGGACTCATCGTCATTGAAGCCTGGTTCAAGGGCTACTGAGGGAGTCCTGGATAAGGGGGTATCCGGACGGCCGGACTATATGCTTTGGCTGGACTGTTGGACTATGAAGATACAAGATTGAAGACTTCGTCCCTTGTCCGGATGGGACTCTCCTTTGCGCGGAAGGCAAGCTTGGTGATTCAGATAATAGATCTCTTTCTCTGTAACCGACTATGTGTAACCCTAGCCCCCTCCGATGTCTATATAAACCGGAGGGTTTAGTCTGTAGGATAACACAATCATAATCATAAGCTAGCTTCTACGGATTAGCCTCTATGATCTTGTGGTAGATCAACTCTTGTAATACTCATATCATCAAGATCAATCAAGAAGGAAGTAGGGTATTACCTCCATCGAGAGGGCCCGAACCTAGGTAAAGATCGTGTCCCCAATCTCCTGTTACCATTAGCCTTAGACGCACAGTTCGGGACCCCCTACCCAAGATCCGCCGGTTTTGACACCGACATCGGTCATCAACACTCACAGTTTTGGCCGATTCTGGCCCGTTTCGTGGACTATTAGTCACTGTTTTGGGGTCCCGGAGTGACTTCCATGATTAACGAACCCCTGGATGTGTTTACGTGTCGGTCATCAACACTCACAGTTTTGGCCGATTCTTGTCCGGTTCGTCACTGTTTTGGGGTCCCGGAGTGATTTCTATGATTAACAAATCCCAGGGTGTGTTTGCGTGTCGGTCAACAACCCTCACAGTTTTGCCCGACTTTGACCATTTCGTGGACTATTACTCACTGTTTTTGGGTCTCGGAGTGATTACCATGATTAATGAACCCCGGGGTGCGTTTACATCTCGGTCATCAACATTCACAGTTTCGGTCGACTCTGGGCCGTTTTGTAGACTATTGCTCACTATTTTGGGGTCCTGGAGTGATTTCCACGATGAACGAGCCCCGGGGTGCGTTTACGTGTCGGTCATCAAGACTCACAATTTTGGCCCATTCTGGTCCGTTTCGGGCATTATTAGTCATCGTTTTGGGGTAACAAAGCGATTTCCGCGATTGATGATTCCATGAGTGTGTTTACGTGTCGGTCATCAACACTCACATTTTTGGCTAATTCTGACCCGTTTCATTTACTATTACTTACCGTATTGGGGTCCCGAAACGATTTCTATAGTTGTTGAACCCCAAGTTGTGCTTACATGTCGGTCATCAACACTCACAATTTTGGCCGATTTAGGCCTGCTTCATGGACTATTATGAACCTCGGGGTGTGTTTATGTGTCAGTCATCAACACTCACAGTTTTGGACGATTCTGGTCCGTTTCGTGCACTATTACTCACTGTTTTCGGGTCACAGAGCGATTTCCACGATTGGCAATCCCCGGGGTGCGTTTACGTGTCTGTCATCAACACTCACAATTTTGGCCAATTCTGACCCATTTCATGGACTATTACTCACCATTTTGGGGTCCCGAAGTGAGTTTCATAGTTGTTGAACCCCAAGGTGCGCTTACATGTCGGTCATCAACACTCACAGCTTTGGCCGATTCTGGCCCGTTTCATGGATTATTACTCACTATTTTGGGGTCCCGGAGTGATTTCCACGATTAACGAACCCCTGGATGCGTTTTTGTGTCGCGGTCATCAACACTCACAATTTTCTCCGATTCTGGTCCGTTTAGTGGACTATTACTCACTGTTTTGGGGTCCCGGAGTGATTTCCACGATTAACGAATCCCGGGGTGCGTTTACGTGTCGGTCAACAACACTCACAGTTTTGGCCGATTTTTGCTGTTTTGTGGACTATTATTCACTGTTTTGGGGTCCCGGAGTGATTTCCACGATTAACAAACCCCGGGGTGCGTTTACGTGTCGGTCATCAACATTCACAGTTTTGGCCGATGGGACATTTTGTGGACTATTGCTCACTATTTTGGGGTCCCGGAGTGATTTCCATGATGAACGAACCCCGGCGTGCTTTTAAGTGTCGGTCATCAACACTCACAATTTTGGCCAATTCGGGTCCATTTCGAGCAATATTACCCATCGCTTTGGGGTAACAAAGCGATTTCCACGATTGATGATTCCCGGAGTGCGTTTACGTGTGCGTCATCAACACTCACAGGTTTGGCCAATTCTGACCCATTTTGTGGACTATTACTTACCGTGTTGTGGTCCCGAAACGATTTCCATAGTTGTTGAACCCCAAGTTGCGCTTACGTGTTGGTCATCAACACTCACAATTTTGGCCAATTCTGACCCATTTCGTGGACTATTACTCACCATTTTGGGGTCCCGAAGAGATTTCCGTTGTTGTTGAACCCCAAGATGCGCTTACGTGTCGATCATCAAAACTAACAATTTTGGCCGATTCTGGTCCATTTCGTGGACTACTACTCACAGTTTTGGGGTCCCTGAGTGATTTCCAAGATTAACGAATGACGGGGTGCGTGGACGTGTCGGTCAACAGCACTCACAGTTTTGGCGATTTCGGCCATTTTGTGGACTTTTACTCACTGTTTTCGGGTCCCGAAGTGATTTCCACGATTAACGAACCACGGAGTGCGTTTACGTGTCGGTCATCAACATTCACAGTTTTGGCCGATGGGCCTTTTTATGGACTATAGCTCACTATTTTGGGGTCCCAGAGTGATTTTCATGATGAACAAACCCCGACGTGCTTTTAAGTGTCGGTCATCAACACTCACAATTTTGGCCAATTCCGGTCCATTTCGAGCACTATTGCTCATCGCTTTGGGGTAACAAAGCGATTTCCACGATTGACGATTCTCGGAGTGCGTTTACGTGTCTGTCGTCAACACTCACAGTTTTGGCCAATTCTGACCCGTTTCGTGGACTATTACTTATCGTGTTGGGGTCCCGAAACGATTTCCATAAATGTTGAACCCCAAGTTGCGCTTATGTGTCGGTCATCAACACTCACAATTTTGGCCGATTTAGGCCCGTTTCGTGGACTTTTACTCACAGTTTTGGTTCTTGAAGTGATTTCCACGATTAACAAACCGCAGGGTGCATTTACGTGTCGGTCATCAACACTCACAATTTTGGCCGATTCTGGTCCGTTTCGTGGACTATTACTCACCGTTTTGGGGTCTCGAAGCGATTTCCATAGTTGTTTAACCCCAAGGTGCGCTTGCGTGTCGGTCATCAACACTCATTGTTTTGGGGTCCCAGAGTGATTTCCACGATTAACGAACCCCGGGGTGCGTTTACGTGTCGGTTAACTACACTCATAGTTTTGGCCGATTTTGGCCGTTTTGTGGACTATTACTCACTGTTTTGGGGTCCCGGAGTGATTTCCACGATTAACGAACCCTGGGGTGCGTTTACGTGTTGGTCATCAACACTCACAATTTTGCCCGATTCTGGTCCATTTCTAGCACTATTACTCATCGTTTAGGGGTGCCAGAGTGATTTCCTTGATTGACGATCCCCGGGGTTCGTTTACGATTTCGTCGTCAACACTCATAGTTTTGGCCAATTCTGACCCGTTTCGTGGACTATTTCTTACCGTTTTGGGGTCCCGCAATAATTTCCATAGTTGTTGAACCCCAAGTTGCGCTTATGTGTCGGTCATCAACACTCATAGTTTTGGTTGATTCTGGCCCGCCTTGTGGACTATTACTCACTATTTTGGGCTCTCAAAGTGATTTCCACGATTTACGAACCGTGGGGTGCTTTTGCGCATCTGTCATGAACACTCACAATTTTGGCCGATTCTGGTCCGTTTCGTGCACTATTACTCGTCGTTTTGGGGTTCCAGAGGGATTTCCACGATTGACGATCCCCGGGGTTCGTTTACCTGTCCGTCATCAACACTAACAATTTTGGCCAATTCTGACCCGTTTCGTGGACTATTACTCACAATTTTCGGGTCCCGAAGCGATTTTCATAGTTGTTGAACCCCAAGGTGCGCTTATGTGTCGGTCATCAACACTCATAGTTTTGGCCGATTCTGGCTCGTTTCGTGGACTATTACTCACTAATTTGGGTTCCCGGAGTGATTTCCACGATTAACGAACCCCGGGGTGCGTTTACATGTCGGTCATCAACACTCACAGTTTGGGCCGATTCTGGTCCATTTCGAGCACTATGACTCATCGTTTTTGGGTGATAAAGTGATTTCCATGATTGATGATTCCCGGGGTGCGTTTACGTGTCCGTCGTCAACACTCACAGTTTTTGCCAAATCTGACTCGTTTCATGGACTATTACTTACCGTGTTGGGGTCCCAAAACGATTTCCATAGTTGTTGAACCCCAATTTGCGCTTACGTGTCGGTCATCAACACTCATAGTTTTGGCCAATTCAGGCCCGTTTCGTGGACTTTTACTCACTGTTTTGGGGTGCCGAAGTGATTTCCACGATTAACGAACCGCGGGGTACGTTTACGTGTCGGTCATCAACACTCACAATTTTGGTCGATTCTAGTCCATTTGGAGCACTATTACTCGCCGTTTTGGGGTCCCGGGGTGATTTCCACGATGAACGAACCCCGGGGTGCGTTTACGTGTTGGTCATCAACACTCACATTTTTGGTCGATTCTTGTCCATTTTGAGCACTATTACTCATCGTTTTGGGCTGCCAGAGTGATTTCCACAATTGACGATCCGCGGGGTGTGTTTACGTGTCCGTTGTCAACACTCAAAGTTTTAGCCAATTATGACCCGTTTTGTGGACTATTTCTTTCCGGTTTCGGGTCCCGCAACAATTTTCATAGTTGTTGAACCCCAAGTTGCGCTTACGTGTCGGTCATCAACACTTATAGTTTTGGCCGATTCTGGCCCGCTTCATGGACTATTACTCATTGTTTTGGGGTCCCGAAGTGATTTCAACGATTTACTAACCGCGGGGTGCATTTACGAGTCGGTCATCAACACTCACAATTTTGGACAATTCTGGTCCGTTTCGTGCACTATTACTCACCGTTTCAGGGTCCCAGAGCGATTTCCACGATTGGCGATCCCCGGTGTGCGTTTACGTGTCCGTCATCAACACTCACAATTTTGGCCAATTCTGACCCGTTTCGTGGACTATTACTCACCATTTTGGGCTCCCAAAGTGATTTCCATAGTTGTTCAACCCCAAGGTGCGCTTACGTGTCAGTCATCAACACTCACAGTTTTGACCGATTCAGGCCGTTTCATGGACAATTACTCACTATTTTGGGGTCCCGGTGTGATTTCCACGATTAACGAACCCCCGGATGCGTTTACGCGCCGATCATCAACACTCACAGTTTCAGCCGATTCTGTGACGTTTCATGGACTATTACTCACTGTTTTGTGGTCCCGGAGTGATTTCCACGATTATCGAACCCCTGGGTGCGTTTATGTGTCGGTTAACAACACTCACATTTTTGGCCGATTCAGGCCCCTTTCATGGACTTTTACTCATCGTTTTGGGGTGCCAAAGTGATTTCCATGATTAACGAACCCTGGGGTGTGTTTACGTGTCGATCATCAACACTCAAAATTGTGGCCAATTCTGACCCGTTTCGTGGACTATTACGCACCATTTAGGGGTCCCGAAGTGATTTCCATTGTTGTTGAACCCCAAGGTGCGCTTACGTGTCGGTCAACAACACTCACAGTTTTGGCCGATTCTGGCCCGTTTCATGGACTATTACTCACTGTTTTTGGGGCCCCAGAGTGATTGCCACGATTTAGGAACCCCGGGGTGCGTTTACGTGTCAGTCAACAACACTCACAGTTTTGCACGATTTTGGCCGTTTCATGGACTATTACTCACAATTTTGGGGCCCCGGAGTGATTTCCATGATTAAGGAACCTTGGGGTGCGTTTATGTGTCAGTCATCAACACTCACAATTTTGGCCGATTCTGGTCCATTTCGAGCACTATTACTCATCGTTTTGGGGTGCCAGAGTGATTTCCATGATTGATGATCCCCGGGGTGCGTTTACAAGTTCGTCGTCAACACTCACAGTTTTGGCTAATTGTTACCCGTTTCGTGGACTATTACGTAATGTTTTGGGGTCCCGAAGCTATTTGGCCCGTTTCGTGGACTATTACTCACTATTTTGGAGTCCCGGATTGATTTCCATGATTAACGAACCCCGGGTGCGTTTACGTGTCGGTCATTAACACTCACAGTTTTGGCCGATTCTGGGCCGTTTCGTGGACTATTGCTCGCTATTTTGGGGTCCCGGAGTGATTTCCACGATGAACAAACCCCGGGGTACGTTTATGTGTCGGTCATCAGCACTCACAATTTTGGTCGATTCTGGTCCGTTTCGAGCACTATTACTCATCGTTTTGGGGTGCCAGAGTGATTTCCACGATTGACGATCCCCGGGGTGCATTTACGTGTCCGTTATCAACACTCAAAGTTTTGGCCAATTATGACCCGTTTTGTGGAGTATTTCTTACTGTTTTGGGGTCCCGCAACGATTTCCATAGTTGTTGAACCCCAAGTTGCGCATACGTGTCGGTCATCAACACTCATAGTTTTGGCCAATTCTGGCCCGCTTCATGGGCTATTACTCTTTGTTTTTGGGTCCCGAAGTGATTTCCATTATTTACTATACGGGGGGTGCGTTTACGTGTCCCTATACGGGGGGTGCGTTTACGGTGCGTTTACTCACCGTTTTGGGGTCCCAGAACGATTTCCACGATTGGCGATCCCCGGGGTCCGTTTACGTGTCCGTCAACAACACTAACAATTTTGGCAAATTCTGACCCATTTCACGGACTATTACTCACCATTTGGGGTCCCGAAGCGATTTCCATAG